>NC_068368.1:27717978-28029228 GCF_020536995.1 Dreissena polymorpha | reverse complement strand
GTTTATTATTTTAAGTCATGAAACACGCACAAAATGTTAGGGTTTTCCCAGCAGAAAAACAGTAAAATAGCTGATGTATGTTTGCTTTTGATAGGTTGTGTTTTGTCTACGAGGCAATCAGTGGCGGATACCTCAAAAGCAAAAATCAGTTCACTGATCCGCACGTCATTGGCGAAGCAATACCTTACTTGAAAAGAACTTCCTCAAAACGCATTTGTTACAAATACGATGATGTCAAACCTATTCACTGTGCAGAGAAAATGACATGTAATATGGAACCAGTGCAGCTTGCGGAAAGAATAACGAAAGATCCACTAATAAAAGTATCATTTTATGGATGGACAGATCCTTTCCCAAGTGGAGGAAATCAAACCCATGCCTCTGGAATTGAATCCTTTGAAGTGTATGTTAATGAGGTCGTCCCACCGAACGGCACACTAAGTTCTATTGTATTGAGTAAGAAAGTAAACAATACCGAATATTCAGTACATCTAAACATAACATCCGAAAAACCGACATTGTACTGCATAACATTAGAAACAAAAGACTTGGCAAATAACGTACAATATGCAAGAAGATTTGTGTTGTATGACAACTACTCTTCCTTAAACACATCCTACAAGACTTTGTTCAAAATTACCAGCGCATCGAATACTGAACCTTACGCGTGGCAAAACCATCACAACGACGTGTGTCTGGACTGGAAAGATTACTTCTACAACAAATTTTATCAGGAAAACAAAGTACTTAACCCAATTCAACCACATAATTTAATTTCAGTTACCAGTATTTATGAGCAGAATAAAGGAGTTTTGCCAGTAAGTGGTACACCTAACATCGACGGAATTGTGGGGTTTGTTTTTCATTGGACACGGTACAGGAAGTTTCGTTTTAATATCACTGGATCAGATGTGGTTCCAAAATTTCAAAAGCAGCAGTTTTGTAAACCATTGGACATGGAAGATGGCGATACATTTTATATACAAATTGAGGCTTTGGACATTGCAAATAATAGGCTAGGAAGTAACAGGACATTATTTATAGACAGGACCGCCCCTATAATTGTAAATATCAATCTCTTCAAGAACGGAGTAACGCAACTATTTGTCCACGATACCACCGATCTTTCACTGATGATTTTGAATTTTGAAACCTACGATTCACACAGTGGAATCAGGAATGTGAAATGGATGATAAGTAAAAGCAACACTGGAGAAAACATAGGAAATGGCACTATCGGTGCAAAATATCTAAACGAGGTAAAGGCCTTTATTAGATCTACTTATTTGAATCTTCATCTGCTATATTTACATTTGAAACATACCTTAAGTATTCTTGATTCACTATTCTATAAAATCTATGCCTGATTTAGAATACATATTTTTCAGAGTTATTCGTGCCAATCTGGGGTAGACACGTGTTATTGTCCCATGATTGGTAAATGCGAACACTTCAATTACACAGTTGACCTGAATAAACTTCAGTCACTTGGTACTCATATGGGTAATCATAATCGTAACTATAACGTCACTTTGACGGCAACTAATAACGCGGGAATGTCAACCACGGAGAGCATTGACATATTAGTTGACGACTCGCCGCCTGAACCTGGGGTTGCATTGGAAGGTAAATTCGAATAAATGAATGTTATTGCTGATAATGGTTTGCTGTATATCCGTATTATTTTAAATAGATAAATGGTTGCTTGGTGTGTTACAGGATCAATAGATGAAAATGATATTGACTACACCAGTGAAAGTAGTTTCATCGTACATTGGTATGGCTTTATTGACCACGAAAGTGGCATAAAGATGTATCGTGTTGCAATTGCAAAATCATGCCTTACAACAGATGATATTGAAACGCGACACCAAGATGCTATTTTGCAATACAAAGAACTACCTTCAACGGAACAGTCAGTAGTTATGAATTATAATTATTCAGGGAAAGTTTTCACCACTGTTGTAGCATACAACAATGCAATGGAACCTTCAAAAGCGGTTTGCTCCGATGGAATAACTAGAGATTTGACACCACCGCAAGTAAAAAATATCCGCGTGAAAAACTCAAAATGGCGTGAAACATTATTTTGTAATGGGACGACTTCATTTTTTCTAACATCAAACATGGAAAAAGTTCCGTTGACAATTAATGATAATAATATTCACCAAGCTTGCTTGCGAAATAATCAATCGATATCATATCCTATGGACGTTAATCAAATGATTGCATCACTTCCTACAAAGACTTTGGAGAATGATTATGCGATTTCTGAATTTATTGTGGAACAAATTACACTATACAACCCGGACGAATTTGCATTTATACCAACTGATCAAATCCATATTGATTGGGAAATGGAAGATGCTGAATCACAAATATCTGATTTTTTTATTGGAATAGCCCGCTATGGAAATGATGTTCCATCCGATCCCACCCTCATAGATTATCAACCAACTCACAGAAATACATATTTTTCCTTTCATCATGCAGGGGTTGGCTGTAATGAACCATTTTATATCATGCTTAAAGCTGTGAATAAAGCTAATTTGCAAAGTACTACTACTATCGGACCATATTTAATTGATATGACCCCACCTGAATACAACACATTTCCATCTGTGAAAATAATTGACGATTTTATCTATATTTTGTGGTCAAAAGATACATTTTATGACGATGAGCAAAGATCGCCCATTCAGACCATTTGTTTCCAGTTTGGTAAGTACAATATATATATCTGCAACATATATTAGAGATCGTAAACAAGATTATACAAACAGACTTTCATCTTTAAAGTAAGATATTGTGGTAATCCAAAAATGTTTGTCTATGCAAAATAGTTTGGTATTTTTGAATTGTTATTTGTAATTATGTTTAAGGACATGGCGACGTCTTGTTGACGCCTCTGTTGGAATGGGAGTTCGCTAGTTCAAATAAATGCATCTACGGGAATTTCTGTTTCTCATACCCACTTAGAAAATTGCAAAGAGGTGACACAGAGCAAGGTTCGTTCTTTTATGCGAATGTTTACCTGTACAATATTGTCGGTCATTTCAAAGAACTACAAACGCGGATGTTTCAGCTACCGTCGATGTATCCGCCGGGAAGAGGTCTAGTAGTCGACATCGATCCGGACTTCATCGATGATTTAATAAATGAAGACGTATTTATCCATTTTACAAGGCAAACATTGTGTGCACGTTGGCATGGCTTCCATCATCACGAAAACATATCTTACGAAATTGGTGTTAGATCTAAAAACACCAGTGCGGATATTATTGGTTTCGTTGCAAGTTCAAATACATCCTTTGCGTGTATTACCTCAGAAAAAATATTTTCTGATACTCTGTACTATTTTCTCGTGAAAGCGTCTTGTAGCGGAGGAACAATCACATCTAGTTCAAATGGAGTAATGATCATTGACTATTCATTAAAAAGATATAACATTGAACATAGACTTAGCAATAGCCCATGCCGCTCATTAAATTACTCTACACACTTTATGGACGGCCAAACTAAAATCTGTCTCGTTTCTACAGTTTCTGTTGGAAGTTCTTTTACATTTCATGTTCAAAACACAGTTATACCATCAACTGCATTTATCGTGGAAGGGAAAATACAAATTATAGATAGACCAAACAATGGCACACATGTGTCCTTTGTAACGTTTGTGGACAAACCGTGCTTGACAATTGTTCATGCATCACCAGTGTCTGTTCTGGGCTTCGAACCGAATTTAAATAACAGTTATATCAATGGAGGTAACCGTATTTGTCTTCGATATGATCTTCATGATATGATAACACATATTGAAGGATATGTGCAATATTCTGTCTTGGAGCGACCATGTTATGATATGTATAACTTTAGTTGCATTGAACGTGCACACTCCTTTAAAACGTTGAGTAACACAGTTGTTGATAACTTAAAACCAAATTATCAGTATAGATCAGCCATCCGGATTTGCAATCCACACCGATGCTCGAGCACTATAAAATCTAGATCAGTTGAAGTCGACTTCGACAATCCGGTTGGCGAAATTGATGAAGCATACATAAGCGAATACACACAAATGAAAGGATATAGCCTTACTTCAAGATGGAAACAGTTTACGGCAAGAAGTGGAGTCGCTCTTTACACGTGGTTTATCAGCGATGACATTGAATGTTTCAAACACATCACGAACTTGACGTCTGTTTTTTCCGATGAACACAATTTAGTTACCATAAGTGTAAGTATTTCAAATGTGATTTTCAACAGTATCAAACAGTATCAAACACAAAAACGAAATGTTTTATTTAGTTAACAACCACCCGCCGTCGCTAAATATGAATAAATATGAATAAATGTGTTTTGTATTTTGCAGATTAATGAGACAGTACCGTTGCCAGTCAATAAATTCACGTCATTATTTTTCTGCGTCAGAGCATATTCCAACGTTGGTAGAATGGTCACTGTTTCAAAATTGATTTCACATAGATCAAAAATCATCAACAATGTTGTCTATGATTTTGACAATACAAAGGATTCATGGAAAATAATTGAAAAGGTATGAACAGTTATGTTTTGCCGATATGTTAAAGATAAAAGCATACGTATTTTCTAAAATCTATATAATCCGTACCTACCGTTTTCTGCACCATCAATACAATGTCCCACTTATTTAATCTTTTTCAGTTGCTCGAAAGCCAGAATCTCGGAAGTCAGTTTTCCTACCTTCATGATCAGGAAGTAACATTTGTTCATTCTAATTCAACAATTGTTGGCGCCATCTCTTACGGCAATGCAAGGTTAATACAATGGTATCTTATGAAAGAAAGGCGAATGCCTAAATCTGAATGTGAAAGTGATATATCGTGCGTTAGCACAGAGACAAATAAGAAAAACTATGTTCTGTTTAGCAACGATGTAATCTGGAAAAATATATTTTACTTTATTTGTGCAGAAGCGGATGCTATAAACATTACGTTCGAATATTCTGTAGAATATTTGCAGCCAATAAGCGCATGTAGCAACGGATTTGTTATAGACACGATTCCTCCCTCCGAAGGATTTGTACATATCACAAGTTCCAATGAATACATTATTGAAAACGAAGTAGACATTTCTTGGAATGGCTTCCATGACAATATAGATGCAAGACTTGTTGGTTACCCATCCGATATTCGGTTCTATGCTTATCAAGTTGGTAAGTTTTTTTAATCAACATGTTTGATATCTAACAACACGTTGTATCATGTAGAACATGGGAATAGATATTTCTTATCAAAAATATTTTAAGTAGACAAAGATTCCAAGACCATCCACGAGGCAAGCGTGCAATTCAGGATGTACACATAATCCACATGAACATTAAATGGTTATTGTTGTTAAATCCGCATTGAAACGGTCAATAAACAGTTTCCGTTATTTGCAAAACACTTATGGTAAAAACAAATAATGTTGTTGCTTTTTGTAGGTTCTAGAAAAGGCATTGGTGACATACAGCCTCTTAGAGACATAAGACATAATGAAAAACTGATGTACAAATTGACGGACCAGTGTCTAGATGGAATGAAATTGTATATTTCAATTACAGGTGCATTATGATGTTGTCCATGTATTTGTTTGTATTTCTGAATTACCATTGTGAAATATGAAATCGGTTAATCGGCACACTATTTAAAATATCATATTTTGGTTTCTGTGTTTAACGTTAGCTTATGTATATAAATTGTACCTACAGTATTTGCATTTATTATTGTGTCATTGCAGCGTATGATTATTCCGGACTATCGTCTTCATCAACGTCTGAAGAGTTTATAATTGATAGATCACCGCCTTCCGTAGGAAAGGTCGTTATAGAACGAGATGACAGACCTGTTGTGTATGTAGCCTCCGAAAGGTTTGCTGCGAGTGTTCGTGGATTTCAAGATAATCAAAGCGGCATTAAAAACTTTGAGTTCAGCATCGGTTCCAAATCTGACATTGAAGATTTTGCCCAGCATATCGTGTATCAAAACGATTTTGTCAACATTGACGGAACTGGTCTCTTCATTGATGGTCATCAATACTTTCTTTTTGCTAAAGCAAGTGTTGTTTTGCAACATTATAATCTAAACATGCTATTCTAACATTTACGGTATTTAGGACGCAGATGGTTGCTGTATCTACTGTTGGCGAAATAATATTAACAATAATAATTCAAACATATTATATTAATAATCTATTAACTTTCCTTTTGCATCACACTATTTATTTTGACCCGGTAAACACTGAAGATGGCGATTTGAGCACACTTTCTTTGTTAATGTAATGTCAATATGTTTGTTAAAGGCTGTCAATAGGGCCGGGTTACTATCTGAAGCTGCAGTTGCGTCTTTCATCGTGGATCAAACGCCACCCGAAGGCGGCCAAGTATTTGATGGCCACTGGAATCAATCAGTATGTTCACAAAGCGTCAATTTAACATACAGCCGTATCATGGCAAACCTATTCCGCATTTATATGTATCACTCAACGGTCTATACTAATTGCATTTTTAATATAAAAGTAGCACCTAACACGATACTAGTCTGTTCAAAATGTCAGTACTAAATATGTGGTTTCCTTTCAATGACAAATAATTACTTTTAAACGTCAATATAGACTAAAGGGAACAACTATTGAGCTCAATCAATGTTTGTTAATACAATATTTTGGCGTTTCACGTTGGCTCAAATTAAACATACGCTGTGAGTTATATATTTTTTCAGAATGATGTCGACTTCCAAATAAATATGCACCATATCATTTGTCATTGGACGGGATTTATCGACATTCAATCGGGCATAAGTCACTATATGGTTGGTCTGGGTACAAATCCTGGAGACGATGACGTTGAACCGATGTTGCATGTCGGTCTGCAAAACGGTATTATTATCTATTTTATACTCACTAAATATATGGCCTTCCAAAGTACATTAGATAACAGTAAATGAGTATTTGTTCTACATCAAATCATCATTGTTCAGATTATAAAATCTATTTCATTGTAGTTACATGTTTAACATTCTTCTCTACAGACCACAACTGGAATTCGTCCTTTAGCGCTGGTCAAATGTATTTCTGTTCTTTGACGGTTTGTAATAAGGCTGGACTCTGCATATCAAAAGCGTCCGATGGAATACTGCTTGATAACTCACCACCTATTACCGGCGTTGTTAGAGTTGGATCGATTGAAAATCATATGAATTTTCAGTCGCTAAGGCAAGTGATATGTATCATTTAGTTTATTTAATTCATTTAATTGCTTATTTCTATGTTGACTCATAACACTATCCGAGTCGTATGTTTTTATTATTATTATAATGTTTTCAAACTGAATGTATGAAGACTGTATTGTTTTAAAAAGCGCGTTATATGAATGAATTTTCTATTACAGCACTAATGCCCACATTTATTGGGCAGGATTTGAAGATCCCCAATCTGGTATTCATCACTTCGAAGTTTGTCTTGGTACCGGTACTGGATTATGTGACCTTGTTCCGTATTTTAACTCTCTGCTTCATTCCAACATCATCAAAACAGGGATAGACTTACCGATCAATCGCAAGCTGTACGCATCCGTGATAGCTTTTAATAAGGTCGGATTATGCGCCAATCGATCGTCTGATTATGTTATTATTGATACAACCAAGCCTCTTGTTATAATGGCCCCGTCTTTTCTGCAAGACAATACGATGAAACATAGGCTTACGTCAGCAATCAGTTTTGATAGATCAAAACTTCATGTGGCTTGGAAATTTGAAGACAGGGAAAGCTCAATCGTTCAACATATTCTGACCTTAAAAACACACCACGAGGGCCATACACCTTTAGAAAACATTATTCTAGGCCAAGATCATTCCTTTGCAATAACGTTGGAAAATAACAATTGGCTACACAATGGTGACCGATACTGGGTTGTAGTAACGTGTTGTAATGCTGCAGGACTATGTACATCTGCAAACTCTTCTGATGTGTTGATGGATTCTACCCCTCCGCATACTGGTGGTTTTCTTCCTCCGTTGAATTGGAACAACATTGGAGCATCTGGTGGCGCTTTATCAAATGTCACATTGTCATGGTATGGCTTCTTAGATCAAGAATCTGGTATTGATAATTATTATATCACCGCAAGTCGTTCATTTTCTGGCCAAGAACTTACAAACGGTGTGCTATCATTTCGAGCAAATAATTTGCAGGAACCTATTTCTGTGAATTTCTTAAGTAACCTATACATCTTCCCTAATGATAAACTTATTCTGACAATATGGGCTCAGAACTTCGCTGGTCTGAACAGTTCTGTAGCTAAGCTTACCGTTGTCGCCCAATCTGACACTCAGACTGACAACATTTCTGAACAGTTTGGTTTTTTGAGCATTGAGAAGCATTCGTGCGATATCCATTATTGCGACTCAACGTGTACGTGTGGGATCTTTAATAAGCCATGCACAGATTATGTAGCCAATAAATGTGCCGCTAACTCTACATTTGACACGAATATCCACGTTTCTTTCATAAGTGAAAATGGAATAATCGATTCAGGAGCCTGCTTAGCTGTGCAATGGAACCTTACAGACGTAAAACAAGGGACTTTAATAGAGCGATTTGAGTGGTCTGTTGGTGTAACAGATTCTGCAATTGGATACGGCATATTTGATTTGAAGCTAGAAGAGCCATGGTTAGATGTCAATTTAAATACAAAAGGTGTGTACTGCCTTCAGAATGGGAAAACTCTCGGTCACGGCGTACATTACACAGCGTATGTAAAGGTATGGTATGGGAGTGACAGGTACATGATTTATTCATCCGACCCGATAATTGTTGACCACACACCGCCGTCAGTAAGACAACGCTATTTCGTGAAAGATTCGACACACGATTGTGCAAAAGACTTGGACTTTATAGATTGGACAAATACCATTACGGCATGCTGGGATGGTGTTTTTCTGGAACAGCAGGGGGCGATTACCGGATATTATGTGTCGCTTGGTACCGTTATAAATGGTAATATTTTATAAACAATATTTTGTAGTAATTGAATTTAACTGATTGTATATTTGAAGTTACATAATTTGTAGCATCAATATTACTTTTGATATGTATTTAAATGCTAACGTTTTATTTATTTTCAGGAAGTGATGTGTACAACAACACATACGCAGGACTTAACACAAATAAAACTTTTAAGGACTTGGAACTGCATCCTGGAACGCGATACTATATCACCGTCACTGCAATAAATTCTATCCATCGCAGAAGAACTGCTCATTCTGACGGCTTCGTTATCGACACTGATAACCCTGTTGAAGGGATTGTGTTCAACACCAAGAATCACGTTGATGAACGTGGCCAATCGGCAAGGGAAACATTCAATATATCTTGGCACGGATTCATTGACCACTCGTCAGGAGTAAAATCATACCATGTCGCGCTCATTGACGTCGAGACCATGCAAACACCTGTCAACTTTGTTTACGTTGCATTAAAAACAATGCACACCTTTAAGAATGCATCTCTTTCGCATGGACATAAGTACATTGGGCTCGTAAAGGCTGAGGATGCAGCTGGCCATTTCAGCAAGATAATACACAGTACTCCGAAGCTTATAGATTTATCACCGCCAACTGGGTATACATGCGCACGGCACAGTCTGAGTTATGACAAAGAATTAAGCATTTCGACCTATACAGTGACGGAATTTAGTTCTTTATTTACAAAAAACGTTCCCTATACTATCATAGGTGTCTTATCCAATGTCAATACAGATGTAAGCATTCGGATTGGGCGGCTAAATAGTCCACTGGCTCTGATTAGAAATCATAATGGAACCTCGGCATTCAAATATGAATTTACATTACCGGGAGATTTTAAAGACATATTCTATCTAGAATTTGATGTCAAACACATCCAGACAAATATTTCTGTGGGCTTATTTGAATGCATGGATATCACAGAGACAAGAGATGGAGTGGTTATAGTTTCGCAAGTTAGCAAATCGACTTTTATTGTATCCGTAAACGTGTTTGATCCAGAAAGTGGAATTAAAAGGGTAAAGTAATTATAACATCTTTTTAGTATGAGTTTCGCCTATTGGTGAAGATTGATGTTCACTTTATGAATATATATACACATTTAAGACATGAACTTCTAAAGAAATGTTTCGTTAACTGCATACAGTGTCGAAAATACTTTTAGTCGTGAACCATCATACCATTAATATTATGTCATACATTTACAAAATGATTTATATTTAGTGTTAATATTCATTATAGATTACACTCGGGGCTGGAACTTCACCCGGATCGTTTCAATTGCGATCATTAAATGTTGCACATTGCATAAATGACGCAGTATTGGATCTTCAAGTTGAACATGGCACACCAATTCACGTGACGGCTATTGTAGAAAATTATGCTGGGCATAAGTCGGTATTTTATTCGATTCCCGTTGTTGCTGATATCACTCCACCCAAAATATCAAACATACGGTTCGATATAGTAACCCGTTTGAATATGAAGTGGAAAACAACAACAATCACAAGCACAATTACCGGACATTGGAACGTGACCGACAATGAATCTGAAGTCACACAATGCTCTATTGGTATAGGTATGCTCTCGGCAAAGCATACGAATTGAAACTTATGAATGATAATTTAAAAGTGTAAAAATAAAAAAGCGTGAGCAAGTAGGTTTTATTTAAAGTTTCAGATAAACGCTGATTGTTCAACGAAGTAACATAAACTTTCAAATTATTAAATGTATTTGAAGTTAAAACAGTAGTTTTGTTAAACTTAAATTGTTATTTCCAGGTAGCAGTCCAGATGGGTTTCCCAACATAATGCCATATACTTTTGCAAACGATAATATGTCTATTGTTTATTTAACTGGACTTGTCCACGGTCAAGTTGTATATGGCCTTTTGAAATGTTTAAACAAAGTAGAACTTGCAACAGTGGCAGCGTCATCAGCACTCGTAGCAGCTTACGAGAAGCCCGATATTGCTATGGCGGAAGTTAAGCTTATTTCTGATGCATACGTACGATTTCCTATGACCGGCCTCCCTGACAAGTTTCATATCATCGCTAATAATGGAGGTTTTGCTTTCAATGACCAGATCTTTGTTCAGAGTAATTTGACAACTTTAAAATTCGAATGGACTGGAATCACGGATGCTGCAGGTCTGCGAAACTACGAATACCGTGTTGTGGTAGCAGATGGTGTTATAGTTAATTGGACTTATTGTGGCAATTACACATTCGTCGACGTCCCTCTTGTACGCCTGACATCAGAAACAATTTACGCAGTTCAGATCAGGGCTACCAATATGGCCGGCAATACGAGCGACGCAATTCAGGCATTTGCATACGTCAAAGGATCGGTACCGAAGCTTACGGGTAATGCATTTTTATACTTTTTTTTGCCTTTTAAATTGAGATGGATGCAAGTGTTAACGCCTTCAAACTTTCATTTGAAGTCATACATAATATCTGCCCACACATTTAATGGCAATGTTCGGATTAAGGTACATATTATATAACAATAATATGGTGATACATTACGATTGTGTATTGTTTCTTTCAGGCAATGCAGCTCTTATTGTTCTTCGCGATGACGTCATCACATTAGACTGGAGTGAAGTTTTTGAACAGCACTTTTTAATATCGCCTTCGACTACATATGATGTCAGTGTTGGTACAAGTTCTGGATACAACGACGTCATCAACTTATTTGATTTGAAAGAGACGGCCCTCCAGTTTGGTAAACCGAAATCCTCATTGTTGAAATTAAACCCCACTGAACTATTCATTACAATCATCCGTAGGGAACCGACTGGGCAGTTTGGAACATATCAAAATAGTTTCAAATTGGACAGAAACAAGTATTCTATAGTATACAATCTCAAGATTACGCAAGATGAGAACTCATTTGCGTATGCAAATTCTTCGTTTAAGTATTCGAAGCATTAGTTACTTTTTTTACATGATGATGGGATAATGTACAGTCATTTTAAGATTTTTTTAACATTCTATACATGTAAGCTTCATTATGTATAATTTGACATTGTGGTGTATCTATCTAAGTTTGATAAAACAAACCATAAAATATATGATTATTTTAATTCGTCATGCTCCTGTGGTTTTATGCACAATGCTCATCGGTATATTGCAGGTTATTGTTAATGTATGTACTTTTTGTGTGTATCTTTTCTAACACGACATGTTTCTCGAGACTCATTTTGCTTCATGTACTTGACAATATATATATATATTAGTTTCTATGAATATAAAGACAAAAGTTAACTATATTATTTAATTATTAATGTGCTTTACGTTTGTGAACAAATAAGCTATATTCTAAAAAAGGAAGGTATGAATAACTGTACCTAGAGACAATTGTTAATGTTATATCAACATTCATGCATAAGTAAAGCTCTGGTAGCAGATCATTCGTAAATGACAAAAAAATTAGTACTTTAAATGCGATTGCAAAATTTCGATTTTGTCTGTATAATTTGTCTATATCTGATAAAATGTAAACTGCTTGATAGCAATTAAAACGCAAATAAAACAGACGTGTTGCAATGTCAACATATTTTGCAACCCATGCGAAGGACGTCGGACCTCGGACATTTCCGATAAACTTTGCTGAGGTCCGGTAATATTCCTCGTGTCCGACAAATAAACACAATATTTTAAACTGTTTCGGTTGTAAATTTTAAGAGACACTATGAATATGTAAACATTCGGACGTTTTATGTTTCTTTTCCTACGATAGAAAATAAAACGGATTTTAACAATCAGTCAAACTTGCTATCTTTCCTTGTGACGTAACAAACTCTAACTGCTTTCCTTAGAACCCGTCAAATATTGTATTAGTGTTCTGACGTGTTGTGTGTGTTTTTTTTCCATTTTAAATTCATAATACTGTATAATCTTGTGTAAATAAAAAAGGTACTAGTGAAACTTGTCGTGACGTTTTTATTTCAGTGTCAATTAATATTTGTATATTAGGTAAACATATAGAGTACTGGTGTAACCTGTCGCAATGTGTTTCTTTTCATTGTCAATTGATATTTTTATTTTGTGTGAACACTAAGTGAACTAGCGTTTATATCGCTGTTTAAAATTACCCGCAATATATAAAAGATTACGCAATTTGTTTTTTTTTTAAATTAAAGTGTAACCATACGTTTAAAAAAAACAGGTATAAATTAAGTTGGTATTTTATTATATTTAGAATTGTTAAACACTGTTAACTTCATAATGATAAAATAAAACTTTTTAATATGTATATTGTATTGGTGAGTAGTGTAGAATTAATATATATATGCGGCCTTTTGGGGGGATTTTTTGCATCTAATGGTCATTTTGTATTGAGTCATTCGCCAGTTTTACATTTGAAAACAACAATAACAGCATAAGCAACATATTTCACGACGAGTAAGTCCGATGATGGTTCATGCTGGGTGTATGACCCCATTTGCCATGATTTTGCCATTTGACTGCCTCCCGCCGACGGGGGCACGGTTTTAACATGTTTTACAAGATTTTCACAACACTCTCACGCATACTGTATTATTATCTTAATTACGCATTTTTCACGCATGTATGAATGTATTATTATATGAATCGCGATGAACATTAATATGCTAAAGTGAATAAAATATTTGTTCTGTTTTGTTTAAAAGAAAATTAAAAACATACGCAAACCTTTCCAAGATTAAGTCTAAAAATGGACACATATTGAAAACTAATATAGTGTACATACGTTACAATTGATAATATCAAATACGCGATTCTTCTTTACACATGTGCAAGCATTTATATAGTTGATATATCGCAATATATAATCGTTATGAAATGTATATATACATGTAAATTTGTAAATATTTACCATTTGTTGTATTCATTTTGGTTGCTGCTGACAGTTTTTCATTTAAATTTTGCAATGAGCCCATTGGTATAATATCGGTAACAATATAAACGCTTATTTGCATTCAGGGTGCAGAATCAACGGGTTTTTCAGGGGTTTACACAGGGGCTGGACAGAATGTAAACACACCGTTAGGAACGTTATTTTTTAAAATATCTAAAGTTATTGAAATACATTTGCAAAAATCTTTAGCGCACAAAAGACATTTTTATTGCAGTTTGTGCCGATATCTTAAGGTATAAGAATAAATCCCTGAATACGTCTGAAATCGGTGACACAATTTCACGTTGCGTGAAGCTTAACTGTGAAATACAAATCGAATTTTTAAAACAAAAACAAATTCTTATTAAATAAAGTAACTCCGATGTATGTTACATTGCCATTAGCAGCATATAAATCTGCATTTTATCTAGTGGTAATTCTTATGAAAACTTGTTTTAAAAGGTTATTTGAAAAAAGCACCACTTACCGCTGTGTTTACATCCATTACCGTTTAACCCACAAAGTCACGTGATCTTGCACCCTGTATTACCGCTTTAAAGGGGCCGTTTCAAGTTTTGGTAAACTGACCTAATTTCTAAAAGTTGTTTCAGATTCGCAAATTTCCGTTTTAGTTCTGATATTTGTGAGGAAACAGTAATACTGAACATGTACCATGCTCTAAAATTGCCAATATATGCATCTTTTGACGATTTAAAAACCTGAAAGTTATAATGCGTTGCAACGCGAAACGATTGAATAATTTGGAGAGTTCTGTTGGTGTCGTTATATTTTGTGAAACTACGAGGATTGCTTATATAAAGTATAAATTACTTTTTACTTTGCGTGAGCGCGGATGGCCGAGTGGTTTAAATGTTTTATACTTTTACTCCATGACTCCATGGATTAGTGGTTTGAGCCCAGTTGAGGGTTACTTTCTTTTTCGTTTTTATAAATTTTATTCTCGATTTTTCACTTGAGCTTTTTATTTCCAACGTTTACAACAGTCAATATAAAGCATTTAATGACAAACTTCAAAACATGCAAAAATCTGTGAAAAGGCCCCTGTAAGATAAAATATGTGATTAGAACGTACAGTGTTGCCACACGCTAACGCGAAAATACGTTTTAACAAAATACATGTTAATCCCTTTTCATAACAAAGCTGCAATATGGTTTCATCTGGCACCCTAATATGGGCAATCTCATTCGACAGATATAGCTTCCATATTTCTTAATTGTTGCCCCTAGTGGATATGCCCAGAAAAAAAGCCAAAATGCGCATGTTTGCTGAGACGTCACATAAACTGCTCAGGTACAAAATTAAACAACTCACCACATTACACTATGTCGACCGTATTTTCAGATCATGTAAACGAAAATGTCCACTCATTCCCTGCTCAGAGCTCCGTAGGTCCGTTAAGCATCACAATTATGTCTAATATTATGAGGCTAATTTGTTTGGTTTTATCTTTATTTAATAAAATGATATATTAAGGGGTATGCGAATGTCAGAGTTAATTTACAGGCCATCGCGGAGTCTTAACGACTACTTTATGTGCCAACCTGCCATTGTGACCTTTCATGGGGAATCATTAATTTTGAGCCAAAGTAGGCCAAATTTACCCGTGCTGTCCTGGTATTCGCCAAATAAATATTTTTATCCAAAAAGACCAGTGCAGTAAATGAGACCTTGATGTGCACTGGTAGACACTTTAAAGACAATTCATGTATGGTTGACCTCAAAAGGACAATGTAACTCAGCCAAGAGTGTGCTGACAATCTACCAAGACATCTCTTTCCGCGCCTTGTGCGCTGTGACGCTTTTATGGCCGCTCTTGAAGTCACCAGCCGTCGACCCGCACCCCGAAACGGTTTTCCCCGCACGTTGAGTGTACTGAGTACCACCGTCCTGAGACACTTTAATTATTTGTATAAGGTCACCCTCTCGAGGTTCTAGTCTGCATCACTGCACAGGTCCGCCCCGTCCGTCCTATACGCTGCCACCTCAGCTGCCCCGCTGCTCCTGTCCTTCTTCCGGTGATTTAAGGAAAACATTATCCACCTACGGACAATAACCATTCCACTTGGCGATCCTTCCAAGTTTTGGGAGTCAGCAAAGTCAGCGGGAGAGGACGTCCGGCTCGAGTGATGACGCTACTCGCTGAATAAGAAGAGCCGATAGTGTGAGAGCAAGGAACGACAACTCTTGTGTGGAGATTGCTATAGGTCACAATATACCAAAAGATTTCCTTCACAAATTGAATGTAAAACCAGCAACTTCAACGAAAAATAAAGTAAAACTTTTGCGCATAGACACCCTCATAACCATACCTTTGCTTTAAGAGCATTCCAAGCCGAATTGATTTAAACAATAAAAAAATAGGTCATGTGGTATGTAAGAAAGAACTCGATGCGAATCAGCGATCACTGTTTTAAGGCCATCTTTTTATCGGCTTTTCTCCAGTTGATGATGGTTTCCCGCCATCTGTCAAAGTCTCATGTAGTCTCCAACCTAAAAGCAAAACACTGAATTTGTAGTATACAACAATGTTTTCACTACCACATGCACACAGAAATATTAAAAAATAAAGTCATGGCAAGTGCCCATAGAGAGAATTGTGTCTTTAAATAAATGACGTTCCATTTTTTAGAGGGTATAGCTATTGCACACCAAAAGTATTTAGTATACTGTAACCTATATTGTACGGATTTTACCATTCTATCATTCTATACATAGATGGTGACGTCACTACGTAGAAAGATCGGTGTGTACACAATGACCATTCTATACATGACTGCCAGCATGGATTTAGAGCAAGGAGAAGCTGCGAAACACAGTTAGTCACACTTTCCCATGAACTAGCAGCGTCACTTGATAACCGAATCCAGACTGATATGATCATACTCGATTTCAGCAAAGCCTTCGACCGAGTGCCACACAAACGATTGTTGAATAAACTTGACCACTACGGTATTAGAGGCTCCCCCCATCAATGGATAACCTCCTTCCTACATAGCAGAAGCCAACAAGTCGTAGTGGAGGGGAAGTCGTCCGAAAATGTCCCAGTTGTCAGCGGAGTGCCCCAAGGTTCAGTCCTAGGACCGCTACTATTCCTAATATTTATTAATGACCTCCCCGACAACCTGCATTCAAAAACACGACTCTTCGCAGATGATTGCATCTTATACCGCCAAATAAAGTCACCAAACGACCAGCAAATCCTGCAAAAAGACCTGGACACTCTTGCATCATGGGAAAAGAAATGGGGCATGGATTTTGACCCACAAAAATGCAGCGTTCTCAGAGCATCAAGAGGAAGATCACCCCTTAAAGCAAAATACACACTGAAAGGAATAACTTTAATGGAGGAACACAGCACCAAATATTTAGGCGTCCAACTACAATCAAACATCTCATGGAAAGACCATATCAACATCAAGACGAAAAAAGCAAATAATATGCTAGGTTTTCTGAGACGGAATCTAAAAAACTCAAATAGCGATACTAAGACGAAAGCATACATCTCAATGGTAAGGCCCCATCTTGAGTACTGTTGTACAGTCTGGAGTCCTCACCAACAAAACCAGATCAAACAAGTTGAGATGGTGCAACGCAGGGCAGCAAGGTTCGTATCTAATCGGTACAGATACACAAGCAGCGTACAAGACATGCTTACAAACCTCAACTGGGAAAGCCTTGAAACCAGAAGAAAGAAAATACAACTTACCCTCCTGTATAAAATCACCAACAACCTCATAGACATTAATCCCAACGACTACCTACAGAAAACTAACTCTAGGACAAGAGCGTCACACCAACAGAAGTACCTGCCCTACTCCACTAAGACAGATTGCTACAAGCATAGCTTCTTCCCAAACACCATACCTCTCTGGAATAGACTCCCAGCTTCAGTGGCTGAGGCTCCTTCATTGGCATCTTTCAAGAAGGAGCTATCGAACCTTACCTTCTAACGGGGACTCTCTTCCAGCTGCAAGTAAATTCAAATGATGGGTTCGGGCTGTACCGGCGGGGCCTAGTGCCCCTTAACCGCCACGGAAGCCGGAGAGGTCAGCCTTGATGAATCGAAAGCAGCTGATAAAACTTTCCTTATTTCTGCCTGTATCTTTATGTCGCTCCGTCGATTCTATACTTCTACCTTTACTTTTTTCTGTTTAATCTCTTTTTCTTAGCGCACCGTTGAAGGATTGTCAAGTCTGACAGATCAACGTAACGATGTAGATGTAGATGTATACATAGATGGTGACGTCACTACGTTATTTTCAGTAAGACCGGTGTGACACAATGGATTTTTACCCAACTGCTATTAGTTTAGTGTAACCGCAAAATAGCTCTTCAATAAGAAGGTTAACGTCAAGTTTCAGTGGCAGAAATGACATGGACTGCAAAATATTACTACTCTATTAAAATGAAATGTTCAAAAGTCATTGTACAAAATGAATTTTTTTAAATGGCGCAAGAGAGTGTAAGTATAGTTAGACCATTTCAGATCAACTTTTAGTTTTAAATCTAAGATGTTTGAGTGTGTTCTATTCAAAATTTGGGATGGTCATTTTTATTTTCATAATTTGTGTTGTTTTGTAAATGTTCATTGTCATGGATGAACCATCTTTCGAACCTCTTAATTTTTGACACGTCAAATATTGTGATGATTAATGTTGAAAATAGTTAAACATATTAATAAGTACTCTATTTGATAAATAACTTGTTTCTACATGACTGGCAACTTTAATTGCTATGTAAATCCTCTTCAGGGGTGGCGAAATCAAATGTCAGAGTTGCCCGAGTTGTACATTTGCTTGTCTGGGCAACTTATTTTTTTCAATTAAGTTGTCCGTGGACAATCATTTTTTTAAAAGTCGGGTCCAGGTATACAAAAAAATACATTGTATCAGGGAATAATCTAGAATTAACTATCTATGGGTCCCTGAACTCGCAGATTTTAGACCAATGAGTCCCAGGCCAAAATTAATGAGTCCGCCTTGAAAAAGAAGGGTCCCAAATTTTTAAAGATACCAAGTAGTGAAGAAAATATGTCTCAATCACACTAGCTCAATAACTACATACTTGCATTAAACTTTAATAATCTCAAAAATTTGTTGAAACAAAAAAAAAACAAATTCAGAGTTATCACTATCTTGTTTGCCTTCACATAGGCTATAACATTATCTGTTACATGAATGTAACCTGTTCTAACATTTCAACTTGATTCAAATCAATGATAATATTGTTAACAACCCAATTGCGAGCTTGATAATATTATTGTTTATGTCCGAATGGCGAGCCGTTGACCTACCATTATTAAAGTTTAGATTTGTTTGTTTTGGATTGAGCTTCAACACCTTATTTCGGAGGCATTTTTTCTGTATAATTTATGACTAAGTTACACAAAGTTAAAGCAGGTTTTCATCCGGGGACCCGAGAAAATATCATAACACATTCTATTTTAAAGGTCGATTCTAATTGGTTCGTATTATACATCAGCGGCTTGACTAGAGCCAATCAGAAGACTTGCTGGAGTTGTCAAGCCTCATTCGGTTAAACTCAGTGTTCATTGCTACTCTTTTGACTCGTACACAAGATAGTTCGTACTTATTGTGATTCGCGTATGCGTTTACGGATACAGTTCAACAATGCGTCCGAGTGGACGCACATATTTCAAAACGATGCGTCTATTTCGATATTGGTGCGTCATAGACGCGGGACGCACATGTAGATTATTCCCTGTGTATTAAAGCCGTAATTAAGTTTTACAAAACCGGATGTTGACATGCGATTACATTGTCAGTTATATTTGCGGAGCAATCAAGCTAAAATACCGGCACTCTCCTGCACAGTGATCTCCATTATTCTATAAGAGACCAGGAACATGCCGCATTTTAAACATTCGGCCCGACTGTTAGACAGTGTACAAACTGGTTTCTTAATTTTTACAATCAGACGGAAATAAAAAGTATCAAAGTAAGATAATCAAAACACGGTCTACCTTGTTATTTAAGACAACTTTAATGGTAAAAATGGAACATTTAGTTTTTTTAAATCTTCAACAACGGAGGAGAAACCCGAAGCTTTGAGCAGTCCACCTCCCAAAAAAACTAAGACTAAGAAAGATTATGGTAAAAAAATATGATCTATTAAACGCACCAGAACTTTTCAAGAAACTTGGCTCACATTTTCAATGGTTACCAGTTGATGATAATCAAATTGCTACCAGTAGCCGCGCAGAGCCTCAGTCTGATGAGGTCGACATATTGGACTAGTTTAATTTGTTAAGATTACGATGTACTAATATGTTCAACACATGTTTTAATAACACTAGCTTTGCAAGATTAAAAGTTTTAGAAAGTCTTTATATTGTTTATAATATACTGCTATAATGAATGTACTATTGAAATACAACTATAAAAAAAACTAGCAAATCATACACATTTTTGTATATTCCACATTGTTTTACATTAATTAATAAATGCGTTTATAATTTATATAAAGATTAACGGACAAGTGTAGTTCAGCAACGGACAAATTAAATTTCCTAAATGGTTGTCCGTGGACAAGTATAGTTTTTTGAGATTTCGCCACCCCTGCTTTTAATAACAGATTTTTGCAAGTTTCCAGCACATCCATATCATGTAAAACTTTCAATGCCACCCAAACAACGAGTACCTGCTTTCGAACCCTTCAGTGTACAACACTAAAATTAGATTAGTCACATGTTTTGACCATGATCACATGACTTATTGCAGCAGCCGAAATGTGTAAATTGTCAAGCAAAGTTGAGAACAAAAATGAGACCATATTTTTATAGTTTTTTTAAGGAAAATCTGTATACATGTATATGTAAAAAGCATTAAGAAATACAATGATTTTTACGTGTTTTATGATGAATCAATTTATTCTACCCGTTTTTGACGCATTTTCGTCGATTTGCCGCTACAAGTGAGTTGACGTAAACAAATTACTTGTACACAAAAAATGGTGATGTAGTGTTCGTGCACGCATGCACATAAATCGTAAACAAATGAAGGGTTCGAAAAGAGATGAGGTTCGAGAAGTGTTACTTTAACGATACTTAAGTTTTTATCTATTTGGCAATTATAGAAAAGAGAAAGTTTAAAAACATTTTTTTAAAGTTGAAATTATAAGTTTTTTTGTTCTTGTACTGGTGGTTTATGTTGCAAATGTGGTGT
Organism: Dreissena polymorpha; assembly: GCF_020536995.1. Lineage (NCBI taxonomy): Eukaryota > Metazoa > Mollusca > Bivalvia > Myida > Dreissenidae > Dreissena > Dreissena polymorpha. The sequence goes on along the minus strand of NC_068368.1, from coordinate 28,008,097 downwards.
TAATAACAAAAGAAAGGCTCTGACTGTGCTGAAAATACATGTAGGGTTTTCACTTTTACTTCTGATGTTTACAATATTTACATGAATTGTACTAACAGGGTTCGCAATGACTTTTGAGCCAACAGGCCCAAATGTGAAACCAAAAAGCCTTCTAGGGGGGTCCGGGGGGTCCATGCTCCCCCTGAAAATGTTAACATTGAGCGCTTGATTTCCTGCATTTTGGGCCATTTTATGGCTATTTTAGTGGTCAACCAGGCACTTAAATTTGAGCATGTTTGTGTGCATTTTATCAATTTTAGCTTTTTTAACTAACAAAAGATAAATGGAAAATGCTCTTTATTACTTTTGTAAAATTTTAACTAAACATGTGATGAACATAACATCAAAATATTTTACTGCATTTTGACCGATTCCAATATGCGCCTTTTTATTGTTGTTGTTGTAATGCGTTAAGGGAGATAATAAAGGGACGTCTTTGCTTAATAGCAAATAGGAGCAAAATTACAAAAAAAAGACACGCACATTTGAAAAGTCAATTGCCAATTTTCCAAATCTGAGCGGTTTTCAACCGGCCAAAATCTGATTTCAGACGGCCGATTTGGCCGGCGGCCGACTCTTATTGAGAACCCTGACTAATCATTGTGAAATCATTAAATGCTGCTTGCATGTACCATTTTCACCAATTGAATTTCAAAATGCTACAGTCAAGTTACCATTACCAGATCAGTAGCATAATAAAGTTGTTCTGGTGAAAAGCAATAACTGTTTTGAGACTTCTTTTAAACCAGTTTGATTAAATATTACCTTTGCTTATGGTGGGTACCCACTGCTGATCCGATCAACTCGATCATCCCGATCACTGAAATTTCCCGACCAAGCTCGACTAAAAAGGGTATACACGACTTCTTCTCGACCTCTTGTCGATAACACACGACTCATTCACGACGTCCACTCAACCATCTTTCCAATTTCCGCTCGATTATCTCGACCTATACCCGAGCCCTATACGATCTCAGCTCGACCAAGTGGACCTCAGCTCGATCGCCACCAGATCTTCACACGACCATATCGTGATGGTCGTACTACAGTCGTACAAAGCGATCTAAAATAACTCAGGTAGAGGTCGAGCGGATCCGGTACAGAGCTCGTGTATGGTCGAATAGCAATCGGAAAGTGATCGTGTAAGGTCGAGTAGCCGTCGGGTAGCAGTCTAGTAAATCTGTTCATCAAGTCGAATAGAGGTCGAATGGATTGTGTTGCGATCTATAATAACTCGGGTAGAGGTCGAGCGGAATTGGGTACAGATTGTGTAAAAGATGTCAATCCGATCTACACACGATTGCTTCACGATCAACTCTATCTTCTACTCGACTAATACACGACCACTTCCCGAGCACTTCTCGATCCATTTCCTACTCGACCGCTACTCGATATTTTTGACATGTTAAAAATTATCGGGTAGGAAGCTCGACCAATGCCGACCTACCCGACAGCCCCCGACCACTCATGCTGACCGAACCAGACCAGTACCCGACCGCTTGGTCGGACTTGATCGAGTTGATCTGATCGGCAGTGGGAACCCAGCTTTACTGATTCAGCACATAGTCTTAATTTCAAATGCAGGCAAAATGTATATTTGTGATACCTTTTTTTGCCGCAGAATTCATGCATTAACGGATCAGTTGTAGCCATAACGGATCACGTGATCGAAAACTTTCAGGGGGCATCTAACAAGCTATTTGAACTGTCGAAACATGAACTGTGTTGTTTACTATGACCAAGTTACATTGCCAGCTATAAATTATATATATATTTTTTTTATTAATTGTTTTCTATATGTGATCTTGTATCTACATTCTACAATTTACACGTGTTCTTGTTTGAATTATCTGTTGAAAACCATAAATAGATCGAAAAGATATGGGCATCTTATTGACCATGTAAATTGTTTGAATCATATCTAATCATCGATATTGAACATGGAAAATTAATAAAACATTAAGATTGAGATCATTTATTGAAAGAATCAACAGGATTTGCATATATTTTAATATAATATATTATCAATACGCATATTATCACGCTTGATCCGTTATTGCCCTAGTTCTTCATTTCATTTAAGGTGTTGGAAAATTTAAAATACAACTCAAAACTGAAATGGACTTTTGAAGACAGAAGTACTACTAAATGGACTTTCAATTATTGCGTAAACTTCTTACTTTCCAACAGAGTTATAGCATGTGACCGCGAAAAATGTTCAACCACGATTTTGAAACCAGACAGAAGTCAACAAAGTTGTATAAACATGTCAGCAAAACATACTGAAATGTTTGACTAAGAATAATAAGCTCCAATTATGAATCAACCAATGCATTTTGAAGAACATGCCTTGAAGATGCTGTGTGCAAAATGTCATCTAAAAATGTCAACTATTTATCGCGATGAACATCAAAGTGATCCGCTATGGGTAATGATCCGGTAATGGTAACTTGACTGTACCAACATTGTGCTAGTGGTTTGAATGATCATCAATTATTTAATTTTTAGCTCATCTATTTTTTGAAAAAAAATTATGAGCTATTGTCATCACCTTGGCGTCGGCGTCGGTGTCCGGTTAAGTTTTGCGTTTAGGTCCACTTTTCTCAGAAAGTATCAATGCTATTGCATTCAAACTTGGCACACTTACTAACTATCATGAGGGGACTGGGCAGGCAAAGTTAGATAACTCTGGCGTGCATTTTGACTGAATTATGTGTCCTTTTTATACTTAGAAAATTGAAAATTTTGGTTAAGTTTTGCGTTTAGGTCCACTTTTTTCAGAAAGTATCAATGCTATTGCATTCAAACTTGGTACACTTACTTACTATCATGAGGGGACTGGGCAGGCAAAGTAAGATAACTCTGGCGTGCATTTTGACAGAATTATGTGCCCTTTTTATACTTAGAAAAATGAAAATTTTGGTTAAGTTTTGTGTTTAGGTCCATTTTATTCCTTAAGTATCAAAGCTATTGCTTTCATACTTGCAACACTTACTAACTATCGTAATGGGACTGTGCAGGAAAAGTTATGTAACTCTGACTGGCATTTGGACGGAATTATGGGCCCTTTATACTTAGAAAATTGAAAGTTTGGTTAAGTTTTGTGTTTTGGTCCACTTTACCCCTAAAGTATCATAGATATTGCTTTCATACTTGGAACACTCGCAAACTATCATAAGGGTACAGTAAAAGGACAAGTTGCATAACTCTGGATGTCATTTTTACGGAATTATGGCCCTTTTTTGACTTAGTAACTTTGAATATATGGTTAAATTTTGATCCACTTTACTTCTTAAGTATCAAGGCTATTGCTTTCAAACTTCAAATACTTTCATGCTATCATGAGGTTACTGTACCTGGCAAGTTGAATTTTACCTTGACCTTTGAATGACCTTGACCTTCAAGGTCAAATTATTAAATTACTTCTTTATTTATGATTAGATTTGATTGATACTTTGACAAAACTACTCTTACCTGACATACCACAAAAGACTCCACCCAAACAATCGCCCGTGCCTCCCCCCCCCCCTTTTTTTTTTTTTTTTTTTTTAAGATCATCTCACAAATGACCACCACACCCTCACACTATACCCACCCCCCACCCCACCCCCTCCCCATTTTTTTTTTAAACGGTTAAAAAACAAAACTATTTATTTTGATTATTTTATGTTTGAAATACCGTCCAACCATCGCACCCAAGAATCCCCCCCCACCTCCCCTCCCCCCACCCGAATCCCCCCCCCCCCCCTAATTTTTTTTTTTTTTTAAGATCATCTCACAAATTACCACCACACCCTCACACTATACCCCCCCACCTCACCCCCCCCCCCCCAATTTTTTTTTTGAAACGGTTTTAAAAACACAAATATTTATTTTTATTATTTTATGTTTGAAATACCGTCCAACCATCGCACCCAAGAATCCCCACCCCCACCCACCACCCCCCCCCCCCACCCCCACCCCCTCACCCTCACCCCCACCCCCGATTTTTTTTTCCTTTTTTTCGCATTTTTGGAAGATAATGTAATAAATGTCCACACCCCCACACAATGCACCGCTCTTCACTCCACCCCTCCCTCCTTTGTGATTGAAAATGAGAGTCCCTTCACGTTTAAAAAGAAAATAGATGAGCGGTCTGCACCAGCAAGGCGGTGCTCTTGTTAGCATGTGTATCCGTAGTTTTGACCTTCTTAATGAATACATCTAAATATTTAAAGTTAAAAAAAACAACATGTTTTACATGTTAATCTATTCTAAGTTAAATGTGAATTCTTGGACATACATGTACCAACAAAAACTGCATTCAAAATTAAATTGACCGTGTTTTGACAAAATACCTGCTAGACTTTAAGCTCTCTGTAGTAATCAGTACCATGTTCAAAGTTTCTCTAAATATTGGTCCTTCTGCTAGATTTAATACTTTTGCACATGTGCTTGTTACAATAGTAGAGTCTCAATTGAAAAATAAAACTCTTGCTCATGTTATTCCTTAAATATGTTTACATTTCTTTCACAAATTATACGACTAATAAAACATTTGATAAATATACATATGAATTATAAACAAACTAATTATGTTACATAATTTAAAAATCATAGCATCACATATCTAAGTGGTTAAACTGATTTTTGTTCCAGATTCATTCTTTGGACTCTCATCGGACTGATTGTATTTCAAAGTTCAAGTCACAAGGTCGGTATGAATTTTACATGTTTTGCATTGTTTTATTTTATGTGGGTGGGGGCAGTGATTGAACAGTGCTTGTTAAAATCTTTAATGTCTGCCTTTATGACTGAAACTGACAGTTCTGAGCAAGCCTTCATACACATTATACATAACAGACTTGTAAGCTTATTCTTTTTCCAGTCAATGGGTGGTGGGGATGGGGAAACGTACCAGTAACTACATGTAGAGCCAGTTTGGTGATTGTCGGCTGTGGTACTACCGGTAGTAATATGTAAACCAGGTATTCTTAAGTATACCTAACAGTGATTTTATTTGTTACAGCCTGTGCAATTTGAATTGGGAAAATTAGCGCGATAAACCATGAAGTTGGGAAAAATAGTGCAATAAAGCATGAAATTGGGAAAAATTAAGCATTATAAATATGATTATAAGTAACAGAATTAAAATTGTGTTTAAATGCATGTTCAGGGTTTTTTCTAGCCATTTTGGGAAAAGGAGTCTAGTCAAATTGGGAATTGTTTTAATTGATAAAAGTGGAAAATTCGAAATTATTTATCGAAAAAAAGAACTAAATTAAATTTATATATTTTGTAGGATGTTTAAATAAAAAGTTGAGATTTTTTTTTTGGAAATAGGATTTTTTGGGGAAATTTTGGTCTCCTTTTTGGGAAAAACGTTAATTTTTGCGATTGGGAAGCAGCCGAAAATCGGTGGTAATTTTTAGCAAAAAAAATCACTGCCTAAATGTACAACGGGTACAAAAAATATACTAAAACACATTTAAGCAGGTTTTTCTTTATCATCATAGATCATCTGAAGAAAAACTTGCCATTTTCTAAGTTTTAGACTTAATATCTACATTATTACTGCGCTTCTGTTATTTTTGTTTTTATTCACTGTCCAATTTTTAGACTTTAGTTTTGAAATGAAGAATATTATTTAAAATGTTTTGTTCCAGCAGTATGATACAGCTCAAATTATGACAGGAACAAAAATTTACTAATAACAAAAGTAAAATTTATAGCCTGTATTTTGAATTTGAACATAATTTTGTGGTTGTAATTCTATTCTTTTTTTAACATTTAAGAATCGGTTGGGGAATATCAGCCCTGATGAACATTAACTTACCCTTTGAAAATAAAGCAATCTTTGAGACATTGGAGCATGTCTTACTGACAAAAACTTGTTCATTGAAATTTTAAATACAAAGATGTCTGATGATGCAACAGCTGCATCATGATAAGAATGGCATCGCTGATTGAAGATTTACACTTTTGAGTACCATTAACCATGGCTTATGAAAATTAGTTCTATGCATTGTGCGTGTACTTAGAAACACTAACATTTGATTTTGGCAAGTTGTATTGTTTTTGAAAAACAGGTTCTTGAATGATTAAGTTTGGGGTAACTGGTTGCAGATTAAATTATCTTAAAGGTTTAGCATTCAGCAAATGCAGTTGTTGTTCTTAACTTGGTATCATGAGTTTTACTTGATCAATATACTGTTACAATGTATATTCATAAATTTACTTGAAAAACATGTTTATATAGGTGGATTCCAGTTAATCTTTCCCTGTTGATCATGAATATATACATTGTAAGAATGTATATACCTTCACATATATTAAATGTGTGTTGTAACATGAACAGTTACATGTATGTATGTATAAAGCATACTTAAATTTTTAGAATGGAAAATGAAAAAAAAATGTTTGCAGCTATGACTAGGCAATTATTGAAAATATTTGCTATCAAGATTTTCTCTAGTTAAGGGGACTTTACATCTAGAACCATAATTATTTTTTTTTGGTAATTTAATCAGGGTCATTTAAGCACATTTCTTAAAAAGTGAGTGTCTTACATGCTTTATTTTTTTTTTTTTTTATTTGGTATGGATTGAACAAAAAGTAAGAGAAATTAATCATTCATTTCAAAATTATTGTAAAAATGCTGGTGAGGTACATGTAGGACATTTAAATTGAACAACAAAGAAAGATAACATAAACAAATTTTTGTGCAAAGTCTACTCCGCCTTAAAGCAAACAAGGATGTCTGAATTGTTCACTTTTATCTGCCTTCTAAGGCCACGTCAACTTTTATCCTCACTATATATTTACCTTGGTCGACAATTTATAGTAAAACCCCATTCATCTAAAGTGCTGTATTCTAGGTGACCGAGTTTTAAAGTTGAAGGCTAGTTTACCATTCATAACAACCAGACGAAGGTTTACATGCTTTGAATAGGGTTAAGCTTTAAACCGCTGTATTGACTTATTGTGTCTTTAACAGTTACTGTAGTTGTCTGCTTTACATGTAACTATCAGTAAATGCAGATATTTGATCCTTTTCAGCATATATCGGTCATTCATACATTGTCTGTTCAATAGGTTATTGCAGTTTGGCTATATCAGGAAAGGAATACTGTGTTATGGTGTATCTATATTTTGCAGGGAAGGGTGTTACATGTACATTTACATTTATCCATTATTATCCCATAGGCGGACGGATATTGTTTTGGCATTGTCAGTCCGTCCAGGGCTTTATCAGGAAATTGGGAAGAGGCCAGGGACCTTTCAAATTGGGAATTTCATGCGCAATAACTGCTCATTTTGGGAAGACCATATGTTTTTAAAGTTTTTGATACAGGGTCTTTTCATTGTGCAGAATTAGTAAAAGACACATTGTGGTGCATTTTTAATCATATTAGTGCTCATTAGAGCTGTAACGATTCACACATCATTCGGTTTGATTCTATTTCGATACCATATGGTCCGATTTTATTATTTTCGATTCAACTCAAATTACACTATTTGCTGCTTATTTTGCAAACTATTTCATGTTTGGGTTTACCGGGACATGAATTTATATGTTTGGTATTTCTTATTTGTTATTAACTTATTATGTTGTACATTTAAAGTGTTTAGTTTTTAAAAAAACGCATCATTGTTTTATAAGTAACAAATTGATTTAACAAAACTTCCTGTTGAGTTATGTATCAGATGTGTTTAACAGAAAAAAAAGCATGTAAGTATATAAACAACTTCAAGTTGACTTCTTAACAGAATGCACACAGTTTAGTAAACAAACCATATGTATTGAGGAAAAAATGAGATCAAAACGTCACATGGGTATAAATTAGTAACAGTAACTTTCTGTTATCAAAATGTATGTGACACAAATCACATTATTGTTTACTAAACTCTAACTGACTAGCAATCTTAGTGCTTCCAGAATTAGGGTAACTTACGTCATCAAAACACGTTTTGCAAGTTGCCTTTGCATTACATGTAGAACCTTAGCGAAACCCAAAATGTTCCCATACTTTTGGATTTAATTTTGACGGTGTGTCTTTCAGCGTGGTTGAAGAAGCCATTTTACCGGCTGATGTAATGCTCAGCATGTTGTTCATTCATTCATTGGATGCCATATTGGCTATTGACCAATCACAAGAAGTATTACAAATGACAAGAAAGTTTAGACGACGGATTTGGAATGTAAGGTTTAAAATTCGGATCAATCGGGATTGCAGTTTATCGAACTGAAATTGGTCATATTGGTATCGAAATAGAATTGGCGGCGTTGAACCGGTTTTTCGATGCATCGAACCGAATCGTTACAGCTCTAGTGCTCATTTCTTTCAATTTGGGATATGCCCAATATGCCCCCCAATTTAAAAAAAAAAAATTACAATTTGGGAAATTCCCCTATCAATTTTGGGAAAAACTACCTTATTTTCGATTGGGAAGGGGCCGAATTTCTGTTATATAAGGGTGAAAAGCCCTGCCGTCCGTCTGTCTGTCTTTCCGTCTTTCGGTCCGTCTGTCTTGCCGTCTGTCCAGAGCCATATCTTGGAAGTGCTTTGGCGGATTTCATTGAAACTTGGTATGAGTGTATATATGGATAAGAGGATGATGCGCGCCAAATGGCATTGTACACCATCTGTTTATAACACAGGGCCCTCTCTTGCCGCCAGGGGAAGCCACCCACATCCCTCATGAGGGGGGATTTCGCGTCGTTTTCGGCGAAAAGGGGAATTTTAGAAGATCTTTTCACCAACCATTCAACACCTAAAATTGCTATATTTTAATGTGATTTACATCAATATACATTTAATCAAAGGTTAATAGCATTATACCAGCTGGCAACATGGGTATAAAATTTAAAAAAAAAAAAAAAAAATTTGGACAGGGAATTTTTAGCTTAAAAAGGGGAAAAAGTATACTTTTTTCATGGGGGAAGCCGCCGATATTCGGCGGTAAAATTTACTTGTTTCTTATATCTTGCTTGTTTAACTTGACAAAGTCTGTACATTTTGGAAAATGCATGTCAGCAAGAACTGTATAATTGTTCAATATCAGCAGATATTTGTTAAAAAGCAAAATAAAATAAAAATGCTTTGATATTTATTCCTTGTCTTCTTTCATTTTAATTTATGATAGCTCTTTACTTTAAATAAGCAAAATGTATCAACAAATCATTTGCTGCCAAGATAAAAAATTAGTCACTTAATTTGTGTACATGTAATATATGTGTATATATGATGCTCATAACTCTTAGATTACATGTAATGTTTGGACATATTTTTTCACCAACACTAATTATGATATTTGCACGAAACACTTGGTGAAACCTGACAGATTACATATTTAAACCACAGTACAAATATGTGATTTAGGTTTACAAGCTGTGTCATGCGTAACATCACATTCATATACACTTCCAGCTGTTAAAATGTTGTACAACAATAATAAGTGTATATGTGTGCAGGGGCTGGTGCCTTTCCATGGGGGGGGGGGGGGGGGGCGGATTTTTACGCTAATACATTAATGGGGATTGATTTACAAATATTCTAAATTCTAAGTTACTAAATAAATATCCTTTTTAAAAATAAATATAATTTATACAATGATGATTGCGTGTAATTACTTTTTGTACTAAAATTAAATAATAAAAATATTGTTTGGTTTATAACTTTTCAATGATTATTCGAATAACTAACATTCAACAGAAATGCCTAACATAAACATATCAGTGAAAGGTGTATTAACTCTTTCCCACTTAAAGAAGCAAAGTGAAAATGTGCAAACAGCATAAAACCAGAACAGCCTGCTAGTAACTCACAGTCTGTTTAGGTTTTATGCTGTTTTCTGCTCATCAGTATTTACATGTAAGGTTTAGAGATGAAGCCTTAAAAACTAAAATCTAGTTAGAAAGGTCTTAAATGAAATATAACTTCTAAAGGGACTACAAATGCGTAAAATAGGCATCTAAGTGTTTAAGGGTTAAAACTGCATAACTCTTTGCTAAACTTAACAGCTTTATTTAAAGACATCTGAAGGTCAAATCATGATGATCCATTTTGCAGGGAATCGCTTGGGAGAAAGTATACTACCTTTTATGTCACTGGGAATATGAACCAATAATGGCTGCAAAATTAGTCAAAAAAGCCCTGAAGCATTTTAAAATGAGATTCTGATTGGTCTTGTCAAAGCAACAAAACAGCCTATTGGTGTTAAGCAGATATGAGCTTAATTTGATAAACATATAGTAATTTCAGTCGCTCTGTTAATACATTTGTAAATTGTAATGTAACAAAACTTTCTTTTGCAATTTATGAGCCTCTATTTTGTTGCAACATTTACTTATTTGATACCATGTTTTATCTTAATCCCTTTGCATTTGAAACAACACTTCGTTGAAATCATGACGACAACAGTTTCAAAAACTCTAACAAGAGGCATGCAATTTAAATGTGTAACATTTGATATAGTGAATACGTAAAAGAAACCTTTTGTTTCCAAATTGGTCTTCACAGAACACGAAAACCTTAGATGGTTATTGTGTTTATGGCAAGTGTAAATTTCAATAAAGGTTGATAAATTGCCATTTTAAAATCCACCGGTGAAAGGAATACATGTTCATGTAGGATTTATTTCCTTCTATGCCTGACAATTAAAGGACTTTATTTTGGTGGGATTGGTCAGTTTTATCAGTGTCTGAATTTCTTAAAGGGGATTTGTGCGCATTTATCAAAATAATGTAAATGATGATGTACTGAATATGATCTTTAACCCTTTGCATGCTGGGAAATTTGTCGTCTGCTTAAATGTTGTCTGCTAAATTTCTAAAATTAGCATTTTCTTCGATTTTTTTCAAAGAATACTATCAGAATAGCAAACAGTTTGGATCCTGATGAGACGCCACGTTCGGTGGCGTCTCATCTGGATCCAAACTGTTTGCAAAGGCCTAAAAAATTTGGTTCCCGCATTGGAAGGGTTAATTATAATAAATTGTATATCATTAGTTAATACGGTACTTATTTATATGTCATTAACACTTTCTATTATGTTCATTTAAGTGGGATTGTTTAATTAAAAAGGGACTATAAAAAAAGTTTTCCAGTGAGGTGAATTTTGAAAAGGTGGCTTTATAAAAACATAATTATCTATATTAATGCCATTCTAGTGATCAAGCAGAAAGAATCCATATCCTTGAGGAAGATCCGTGTTTAACAGATTACTTTACCAGTATTTCACATATGATAAATAAAACTCCCTTTAAAGTTTATAAGCTGATGTGGCCTTTTTCAACTTCATTCAGATTTGAATGTAGTTGTAAATGCATGATTCAAACTGTTCTTGCCTGAAGTTATGATGCAAATAATATTAATAATTAGTTTTTACTGAGTATATGTATTGTTCTGTGGTATTAACAGTATTCTTTTAGAAGGATTATCAATGGATTTGTAAGCCTTCTGACTTAAGGCTGGAAATTATTAAACATTATAAAACTCTAAAAACTTTGTGTCGAAGGTCCAGCTGTGAGTTTGAGACTAAATGTTTTTTACGACATTTGTTATATTTTATTGAAATTAGTTTGTTATTGTTTGTATTTTATATTGAGTGTCAACAGGATTTGTTTTTTTTATTGCTACACATGTACATGTATTGGTTTATTTTCTTGTGTACATTTATTGTACAATTGAAAGTTATTATTTTTTTTTTTATAAAACATATTGGCTGGAAACTTAATTCAACAGAAGTTATATAATTCATCATGGTAATTTACAATGTATCACATTGATAAGAAAATAACAGCAGTGCAACAATAAACATAAAGTAAATATGTTTTAACTTTTTCAAATGTTATGTACGAAAAAATGGGTATACATGTTTTAAACATAAATTAATCATAGTAGCATTAGCTGAAGTTGTTATCACTTTTTATTGATTCTCATTACAGGCTGTTAAAAATTAAATGCATATTTTCTTTTACGAATTCTATTTGACTGGTGTCCATTATGTACATGTGTATATATTGTTGCAAAACCATTTGCAAGTGGTGAAGGCTATAGATACATGTATAAATTAAAAAATGTCAGTAACATTATTCACGTTGTTATAGCTTGTGTAGCACTCCTGCATATTATTCAGATACATGTACATGTTTTATCAAAGATTTCGGTGAATGACTGCCAATTTAATTCAGTATTCAAACAGCAGAGTTCAAATTTAAAATTCTATTATAATATTGACATGTTCATAATACGTGAATTATTGCTTAATACTGATTTCATCTGCATACTAGGATTGTGCAAGACACTGTCTTCATGCCCAGTGATATCCACACGCTCCCAACCCATGTGCAAGTTTGACTTAGCCATTTATAGGCTTACAATGTTCTAAGTTTGTGTACAAACTACCTAAACCTTTCACCAGGTATAAAATTTCTTAATTACTTGAAGTAAGTCCCCACCCAGGGCTCGAATTTAACTTTTTTTCTACTTGCAAAACATTGCGAGCAGCTTTAATACCAACTCGCAAAATCAAAAACAGTTAACTTTGCTTTATCTTTCGTATTGTTATTTCCATCTGTGGGCAAAAAGAAACAAGTTATTTTTAGCTTCGACGCCATGTCTGTTCAAGTTCAATGAACACATGTGAATTAGTCGACTGTTTAACGTTCTTTGTACCAATACCATCCTCGTATCTGTACTATAAGTATACTAGTCTATATACAAGGTGCGCGCTTCGGCATATGGGTATTAGGATGTTCTATGACCTATGGTTTAGCGTTCAGGACGTAAAACGCATTTAGCAATATTACTGGTTTTTTTTTCACTATTTCTTTACTCGCAAAAAATTACTAGTGGCTTAAAACTTAACTCGCAATCGGTATTTTTCACTCGCATTTTGCGAGTGTGCGAGTGTTAATTTCGAGCCCTGCCCACCATGCAGTTTAGATGTGCAAGACAGACTTTTTTGCACAGTGATCCATATATTCTTGAGTTACATGTATATGCCCTTGAAACTTGAAATATATCATTGCCATGAAGAGCTTATGGGCAAGACAAAATTTAATGCCAAGTGATCCATTTTAGTGCCTGCTCATCTGATCACAAAGCGATGCAGCGGTTATTATAGTTGTGTGTGTGACGAAGCTATAGTTTTAAAATTGAACTTGCAATATAATATCTATGCTCAACTGTGATCTTAGTAGTTATAATGAATTATATTTGACCTGCCAGTATGATGAACTTGCTAAATTATGATGAAAACAAATTTGCAGAACTTGATCCTTTTTCCCTGTTAGAGTTTGGAAACCAATAGCAATTTATGAAAAGATATTGAACAAAATGCAATATGTCAGGGTGGTGCGTGGTGCACCCTGACCCCCCCCCCCCCCTGCCCTCTTCTACCTCTTGTGTATGGTCAACACATAAATTCTAAAAATGTTTTGAAATTTATTCATTTTTGCAAATTTTTCAAGGCGAATTAAAAGACTTTTGATGCTAAAATTCTTTATTTCAATTTTTTGACTGAACATTTTTGGAGTTAAACATACCGGTAAAAAAATCACTAGTGCAGCTTTCTTATCTTCCACATTTGTGATCCAAAATCTTTCTCTAAAATTATCATGGAACTCTTATGACTACTTTTTGACAATGCTGCGAATAAATATATAAATAGGACAGCATATTCTGGGAAAAGATTTAATAATAGTTTGAAAACGTTAATTTTAAATCAGTTATATTCAATCCATTATATGTTTATAGATCAATGAAACAACTATGCATTTTCTGTATTGTATTTGACATTTCTCGTTATTCAGTAAATAAATTGCGAATTAAAACGTGTATAATTAACTTTCACCGCGATCATGAGTGTAAAGAAAACGAATTATTTCGAACCTGCCATTTGTAAACGTTGTAGCGACTATGGTATATAAACAGCATAATAGCCATATCATATCTGTGATACTCGCTCTTCTGCGTGCTTTCTCATTTTGCATATTTTATAAACTTTTTAAACAAAAATTACAGAGCCACATCAGTGCACATACTATGTTAGACAATTCATTCGTTTGTTGGATATTGTTTGCTGTTTTAAACGCATGTTAGGTCATATCGCGGAGATTTAGTTAACCTTACCATGTGTTCATGGGCGAACTCACGTATTCAAGTGCTCTTACGACTATGTGCTCATACCCACTTTCGATCGGGAATCATCATGAAATTATTGCTGTACTTAACGAACAAACATGCCTAAGCTTATTGAATTAGAGAAAAAAACAATAATCAAAAGAGAAACAGTATATGTTCATGCACATGGGATTGTGAAATCACGTCCGTAGACATAGCATCATTAACTTAGGAAAGGAAACAACGAAATATAAAGTTTGGTATGATATACATGTTAAATTAAAGAGCATGGTGCAATTAAAGAGCATGTCAAGTTTTGAATTTATATGCTGAAACGTAATGTTATAACCCACAAACGTTTTACTGTAACAGACAGTTTTTTAAGATAAGTGGTACAGAAAATACACGTCGAATACCTTTTTAAAGATATTTCTTGTTATATTTGATCGAGAATGTAACCCGCCTCCCAGTTTCGCTGAAAGGATCAAGTTCCCCACGGGTACTACTTCCCCGTACCCCCAATTTTTTGTTCGTACCCTAGATTTGTCGTACCAAATTTTTTTTTCGTACCCAAATTTTTGCTCGTAACCATTTTTTTTTCGTACCCAATTTTTTTCGTACCCAAATTTTTTTTGTAACCAAATCTTTTTAAGTACTTAATCTTTTTTTTGGCATAATTGTTGTACCCAAAATTTTCGTACCCATTTTTTTCCTACCCAAAATTTTCGTACCCACATACACAATTGTGGTGATGTAGATAAACTTAAATAGATGCTTTCATATCAATCTTCTTCAAAAGCATCGTCACACCAGTACTGTCAGTACTTTGATTTAAACTTAAACAATTATGACTCGAATAAAGTCTTTCATTTAGGAATTAAATTAAAGTGCGGCATGAAATATATGTGATCAGTAAGTCAAAATTGTTTGTGTCAATACTTAAAAAGAACTTAAAGTCAATAATTGTTTATAGAAAACCTACATTTGTTGTTTTAACGAATAAGTCAGGTGGTTTTTAGTATTTGGTACATGTATACATAAGCATGCATATCTGTTGTTTTTTCTTCAATTCTGGGGAAAGCTTGTTAACTTATTACAAGCAAACAATTCTGGGAAAGAAACAGATTTAATGCATGCGTGATAAATAATCCTGGATATATAACACTGACGTCATGTATTCATAGCACATGGATAAGGAGCTTCTATAGTACTTAACTAATCAAGACTGAAGTGGGTGTGAGAAAATCTTTCCTATAAATTATTTTTAAAATGAGCAGGTCAAGTGACAATCACACTAAATATCAACAGAAAATCTTTTACAAAACAAACACTGCCATTTGGAATCAATCATAAGTTATTGTGTCAAGTATTTGTATAAGTATTTGTGTTGTGTAACCTTGACCAAGTGTTATCATACGTTTAAATACCGGTACAAGAATTTAAGTTTTAATCTGAATAGATGTAAACCATATTTCCTGACCATAAATTAAAAACGTAGTTAGTTGATAATTTTTAGTTATAATTTGACTAGATGTATGCTAAGATCATGAAATTTGTTAACAATTGTGTTTTTGGCTTTCAAAGTACATGTACATGTAGCTTCTAAAATGTAGGGTCATATGTAACACACTTTTTCACATTTTCTGTTGGAGTAGTTTATTAATGAAATAAATGAAATGTGTGAAGTGTAAACATTCATCATATATTGCCTCAAGGAAGAATATTTTAAACGTTTATGATTTTATGAACATAGTGATGTAACATGAGCTGCTGTAAAAAACATAGACTGCATGTCATAATGTGACATTATTGGATACCATGTGTTCTGTTGTGGACTTATGCCAGTGTCGATTTCGTCTTCGGAAAATCTCTCAGACTTCCAGTAATAGAAGTGAATGTAGATGGATAATGAATGCATGGCATCTGCTATTTGTTTGTGCTCTTCTGGCAGTGAATTTTCAGGTAAGAACATTGGTAGTCTCTTCAGAAATTCTCTTGGTTTTGTTCAATTAAGTCAGGTATGCAGAGATTGAAGGGGTCTCTCTAGCTTTGCCAGGTGTCACTGATATTTGTTCTCTATTGCGTAATTGTCATTATTAATCAGGTGGTTTAAATTCCAGGAACATGGTTAAACTTTTGCAATAACTTTTGCAATATTGAAAATAGCAACTTGATATTTGGCATGCATGTGTATCTCATGGAGCTGCACATTTTGAGTGGTGAAAGGTCAAGGTCATCCTTCAAGGTCGAAGGTCAAAAAAAGAAAAAAGAAAAAGCAGCGCAGTAGGGGGCATTTTGTTTCTGACAAACACATCTCTGTTTTTTTTTCATGCACTCGCCAATTTAACTTAAAACCTTATATAATATTTTTGGAGCTCTAGTGAAAATATTTGAAAGTTAAGGCCACAATTGTTTTAAGTCGAAGCAGCTTCAGTTCTATGGATATTCTAGTTGGCCAGTTGCAGCAAAGCCATTGACTGGTTTGGCAAAGTTTATTAAGTGGCCAAGTTTTATAGCTTTTGAAAATTTGTGTTTTTCAGGTCTCAAACATTGATGAAACCACTGGTTTGCTTGAACCCAGTCCAGTCCTGACAGTGCCCACGTCAAACTTGCAAGATGGGAAACAAAATGTAGAAACCATTCCACTACAGGGAACCACTCTTGGGCATGAGCTGGAAACCAGTTTGAATACTGACCAATTACAGGAGAGCTTGAAAGACGACAGGTAAACGACTTGCTACCACATATTTAATTATGTGTCGATGTTTTTTTTACATAAAGTTGCAGGGGACAAATGTGATTATAATATTTATGCCCCCCTTCGAAGAAGAGGGGGTATATTGCTTTGCAAATGTCGGTCAGTCTGTCGGTCGGTCGGTCAGTCGGTCCGTCCACCAGGTGGTTTCTGGATGATAACTCAAGGGCCTAGGATCATGAAACTTCATAGGTACATTGATCATGACTCGCAGATGACCCCTATTGATTTTGAGGTCACTAGGTCAAAGGTCAAGGTCACGGTGACACGAAATAGTAAAATGGTTTCCGGATGATAACCCAAGAACGCATACGCCTAGGATCATAAAACTTCATAGGTAGATTGATCATGACTTGCAGATGACCCCTTTTGATTTTCAGGTCACAAGGTCAAAGGTCAAGGTCACGGTGACCCGAAATAGTAAAATGGTTTCCTGATGATAACTCAAGGATCATGAAACTACAACGTTAGATAGATCATGACTCGCAGATGACCCCTATTGATTTTGAGGTCACTAGGTCAAAGGTCAAGGTCACGATGACCAGAAATAGTAAAATGGTTTTCAGATGATTGCTCAAGAACGCATACGCCTAGGATCATGAAACTTCATAGGTAGATTGATCATGACTCGCAGATGACCCCTATTGATTTTGAGGTCACAAGGTCAAAGGTCAAGGTCACGGTGACCCGAAATAGTAAAATGATTTTCGGCTGATAACTCAAGAACGCAAATGCTTAGGATCATGAAACTTCATAGTTAAATTGATGACCCCTATTGATTTTGAGGTCACAAGGTCAAAGGTCAAGGTCACGGTGACCCTAAATAGTAAAATGGTTTCCGGATGATAACTCAAGAACGCATACGCCTAGGATCATGAAACTTCGTAGGTACATTGATCTTGACTCGCAGATGACGCCTAATGAAACTTCATTGTTAGATAGATCATGACTCGCAGATGACCCCTATTTATTTTGAGGTCACTAGGTCAAAGGTCAAGGTCACGGTGACTCGAAATAGTAAAATGGTTTTCAGATGATAACTCAAGAACGCATACGCCTAGGATCATGAAACTTCATAGGTACATTGATCTTGACTCGCAGATGACGCCTAATGATTTTCAGGTCACTATGTCAAAGGTCAAGGTCACAGTGACAAAAAACGTATTCACACAATGGCTGCCACTACAACGGAGAGCCCATATGGGGGGCATGCATGTTTTACAAACAGCCTTTGTTATCTTTGAGCTCTATCGATTTAATATTCTGTTTAAAAATATGTATTCTTAATTTTTAACAAACAGTGAAGCAATACTTGCAGCAGACATGCAGTTCACAATACACAGTACACATGGTTCATTTTGTTCTGTTAATATCTATACAACCATTACAATAGAAAAAATCTTGCTTGTCTGTCATTTCATCTGCTTCCTGAGCCCATGTGCTGCTAATCTTGCCTGGTGACATCTGTGCATTGTTGATTTATTTTGCATCTGAATAAAAAAGCATCAACATGGGGGATGGAAATCTATATGATCCGTGCTTATGATCCGATGTTTATGAGGAAATTTTTTAGAAGCAAAAAGATTTAAGTTAAGCAAGCAAGGACAGATGGATATACGAACTGGTGGATGACAGACATAACTTCATCCTTCAAGTTCCCCACAAGCACGATGTGCTCTTGTGTGGTAAAACATGGTCTGTGCTCTGTAAAAAGGGGGTTTAATGCATGTGTGTAAAGTGTTGTCCAAGATTAGCCTGTGCAGTCTGAACAGGCTAATCAGAGAGGACACTTTCCGCCTAAACTGGATTGTTACTCAGAAGAGACTTTATTTAACAAAAAATATAATTTAAGTGGAAAGTGTTGTCCTTGATTAGCCTGTGCAGAATACACAGGCTGATATGGGAATACACTTGACACACATGCATTAAACCCCCTTTTCACAGAGCACAGACCATGTTTTACCACACAAGAGCACATCTTGCTTGTGGGGAACTTGAAGGATGAAGTTATGTCTGTCATCCACCAGTCCGTATATCCATCTGTCCTTGCTTGCTTAACTTAAATCTTTTTGCTTCTAAAAGATTTCCTCATAAACATCTTTGCAGATGAAAAAAAAACTTCATATAAATGATCCTTGGGTGACATGTTTTCAAAATTGTTGAAATTGCTCAGGTCTGCTTTGTATGTTGGCCGCCAGAGCTAACAATACATTTTGAAAGTGTCAACTTTAAAACTCTCTTCTGAAACCACAAGGCTGAAAGTTTTAATACTTAGTGTGTATTATTGTACATGTATCATGATACATGCTTTAAATGTTCCATGCATACATGTACATGTACTAGCATGTGAAATAAAAGATTAAAAATATCTGTTTTCAGAGCATAAAGTGAAGGTCTTTGTACAGTTCAGTTGTGTATTGTTAGACTATTGTGTACATTATTACTCTTGGCGACATTAAATTCATATTATGATGTTAATAAATTTCAAGAGTTTAGTTTGAAAAATTTAGATCTGCTTTAAATAACTTGATCAGTTACATCAGTATATAATTACGCTGAACCCTTAAATGATATTTTTAGAAAGTTACGCTGTGGCACTTTATGGTTTACTCTATTAGCCTACACATTTGTCACTTTAGTGCATCTGAAGATTTCCATTTTAATCATACACATACATTTTTATTATTTCTACAAGCAGTAAACAGATTAGGGGTAACTCTCTTGATTACAAAACATCTTAAACTAACTGATTCAGAATGGGGATTGTAAAAATATTATCAATCATCAATTGTCTTAAGTAGGTTTGCAAGGAAGTTGAAAATCTTGGTAAATATTTGAAAGTAAATATTTGAATTAAGGCAAACAGCCTCGGCCTTTTCCCATAGCATGAAAAGTATAGTAAAAACTAGCATGGAGGCTTAGCTTTGGACTGTTTAGCCCTTTATCTCTTAGATACATATTTTTACGCATTTGTTGCACCTAGGAAAGTTACATTTAATTAAATACCTTTCTTACTACATGTATATTCATTTTTAAAGGCTTCATTTCCAATCCCTAGATACTGAGGAGTAATTCGCAGGCTGTTGTGGCGTTATGCTGTTTGCAAATAGCTATTTTCAGTTTGCTTCTGAGTGGGAAAGGGTTAACTGGCGTAACTTAATGTGGTGATTTCACGCTGCACTCTTTTAAATTCATATTCTATTTTCAGCAGTACCACTTCACAAGCCATCTCAAGCAGTCAAGTTATTGCATCAACTCTATCATCATCAGTGTCTGTCAGTAGCCAATCAGATATTCAAATACAACCGGACCAATCAAGTCCAGAATTGCAAAAAAACAGGTAAATAGTGTTTGTTTGTAGTTGTTCTTTTGCTTTTTGTTTTCCTCTAAACTGGAAGAAAATGGTAACAATTGTTTACATGGTTATTGAATATTTTCTTCTCAAATAAGGGTTTAAATATTCAATAATCAATGATATTTTGTTATCCCCACGCTTTTTGAAAAGCGTGGGGATATTGTGGTTATCTCCGCCGTCTGTCTGTCCGTCCTGGCCACTATCTCCTCCTACGCTATAAGCACTAGAACCTTGAAACTTACACACATGGTAGCTATGAGCATTTGTGCGACCCTGCACTATTTGGAATTTTGATCTGACCCCTGGGTCAAAAGTTATCGGGGTTGGGGTGGGGCCAGGTCAGAGATTTTCACCCATTATTATGCCCCCAGTATGGTGCATTGGCCATAACTTTTGCAATATTGAAGATAGCAACTTGATATTTGGCATGCATGTGTATCTCATGGAGCTGCACATTTTGAGTGGTGAAAGGTCAAGGTCATCTTTCAAGTTCAAAGGTAAAAAAAAGACCAAGGGAAGTAATAAGCTTTAAAGGGAGGAAAGTAATGAACCTGCCAAATGATATAAAAAAATCAATAAATCAAAGCGGCGCAGGAGGGGGCATTGTGTTTCTGACAAACTCAAAGGTAAAAAAAACAAATCTAAGGGAAGTACATGTAATAAGCTTTAAAGGGAGGTAAGTAATGAGCCTGCCAAATGATACATAATTTTTTTAATAAATCAAAGCGGCGCATGAGAGGGCATTGTGTTTTTGACAAACACATCTCGTTATTTTACATCAACTTCTTGATTTCTACACGGATTCACTTCCAATTGATACTGAACATCTCTTATGACAATACGGTCAATCTCAAGTTTGCATGGCCCCATTACCAATCCTGGGGTTCCCCCTGGGTCAAGCATGCGGCGAGGGGATACGCCTCAGCCTCTGCCACGCCATTTCTAGTTTAAATATTTTTTGATAAATTAATGAATTGCTTTTTCGAAATAGTTGGAGTTTTTTTTAGTTTAATGTATTTTATTGAATGTTCCACCATCTTTCAGGGAATATGACGTGCCTGTTCAATTAGTCCATGACAGCATCAAAATAGTAACCTCCCCTGTAACTGAAGGTCATCAGTCAGTGATTACAGGGGAACAAAGGTCAGGGACTACAGTTGTCAAAAGTTCTCAAACTACAACAGATGAAAGTTCAAAGCCCACACAGGTCAGATTGTCAGAGGCCAATGGTGAATCTATACCAGATAATGCAACTGACCGAAGTTCAGAGTCTACTAATGGCCAAAGTTCAGAAGTTACAAATGGTCAAAGACCAGAAAGCACAGGTCCAAATGACCAGCATAGCAGTGAACTACATTCAGACATAAAGGACCTTTTGCAAGAACAGAAGGTCCCTTTAGCAGACACCAAAGACACTTTAGGCGTCAAAGATCCAGTATCAGAGGTCAAGGGCACTCCCTCAGAGGTCAAAGAACAAGGTATTAAAGTCACGGCTCTAAATGGTCAGTCCGAAGATTTGGATAAGGTTTCAAGTGGGGAAGCTGATATGGTGAAAAAGATTGAGGTCCCAGATGGGGATGTTATTAATTTAATAAATACAAGGGATATCAATAGTGGTCTGGAGTTTCCTCATCATGGAGAAACAATGCCTAGTCAAGATTTTAGAGACATGGATCAAGAGGTACATAAAGGGACTGAGTTTCATCCTGAAATTCCCAGAAACATTGTGTCAGAGGAACCCAAAGAGGTTGAAACAGTGTTTGTGGTGCCGCAAGAGGATAAGGCAGGGGTAGTGTTGGAAGGTGAACCTGGAGGTCGTGTGAAGGTCGAAGATGACAAGGAGGACGAAGGGGGCCTTACATTCAATGAATGGACACAGAAAATTCTGGCTGAGGCTGAGAAAGGCAAAAAACAAGAGGGTAAGTTGGTGAAAGCCTTTAGCGTTACATTTCTGAGCTTGGAAGGTAAATGTTCACAATTGTGGCAATTTTGTTACGGATATTGTCACAGGTTTGATTTCCGCTAAGGAAGATTCTGTCCATCTGACTTTCTGTTTCTGGAGTTTTTTCTCAAATGCTTTCAGATATTTTAATTTTCAATAGAATAACACTTTGCCAGAAGTTGTACAGTAACGTTTCCAATATTTACCTGATTTTTGGTGTGTTAGTCTACCTACATGACTTACATATCAAGTTCGAGTTTCGTTCGGGTCCATTTAATTTTTGACAAAGTTACAGGCCTTGCTCTTTACAATTTTCTCTAAAAAAGCTGATGTTCTGCTTGAAGGTGCATAAGGGTCATTTTGTTTCACAAATACAGCTTTTGTTTCAAGATTTTTCAAAGATTCAAACTACCAGTCTTTTATGAAATTGACTTGATAGTATCTCTATAAAACCAAGGCTTTAAATGCAATTGAGTTTAAATCAAGAGAAGATAACACTGCTGTTGTTGTTTTTTACTTGAATTTAAAAATAGCATGCACAAAAATCGTACCTTTTGTCTAACTGCTCCTCTTATTTGTAAGAGTCCACACTTTAAATTTGACCACCTATGGAAGCATACATATATTTGCCACATTAGTGTGCAATATATAAACAGATCTGTTCCTCTGATATGAAGTCATTTGTACTAATTAAGACATGACAACCTTAGGACAACACAATCTAACTGAAGCGTATAATGTCAAAGTTTTATTAGAGAGGATAAATTGTTTCTTATAAAAAATGTGAAAGTAAATAAATCATGAATCCATATAACCATTTTAACTCACAAGCTCATCCGTTTGAGCTAGCTAAGGGAAAACAGGGCTAAATGCATGTGTTTTAAGTGTCATCCCATATTTATCATAACAATCAAGGACAACATCTTCCCCTAATTAGACTGGATTTTTGTTTGAAGTGACTTCTTGTAAACAGCAAATTCCATCAAAGTTGAAAGTGATGTCCCTGATTAGCCTGCGCACATTATGTCCCTGATTAGCCTGCGCACATGTATTAAGTCTGGTTTTCCCAGAGCGAGGCCTATTTCTACTTCCAGAAGTTTTAGTGGTGGCAGATACCCCAACACTTCCTGTGAAACCCAGAAAAAAGAAAAACTACGCTGCACACGACTGCGGCGCTAAAGTGCTAGCCAGCAACCCCGAGGCAACCAATGTTAAAAGTGTTCTCAACGCAAACAAAGATGACTATCTCAATACGCCATGTAAAGTGAAAAAATGGTAAGGAAATTGTGTTGTGTCATAATACCCCAATTTCTTTAAGTTATCAGACAATAAAAAATGATCGGCCAAAAATATTGAAACAAAATATATTTAAAAAAAAATTATTGTGAGAAAATTTAGAGATAAAAATACATTTTAAGAAAATGTGCATTGTCAGAAAACTTAGAGTGATAATGGTCATTTGAAAAATAAAATAGCTACACTAGCACCAAAGGAATATAATGTGATATAGGGTAACAAAAGATTTTATCGTGAAATACTTGAGAATTCAGTAAACCTTGCACTCATCAGTTCTTAAGCCCTGCATGATAAGTGTTATCTTTATCCGAAAGTTACTTAACCCGTTCCCCCATCATCGGCCATGAGAAGCAAAGTGAAAATGGCATTTGCAACCAGCATAAAACCAGAACAGCCTGCGTGTGACTCGCAGTCACTAGTTAGTATGCACAGGCTTATCAAAGAGAACAGTTTCTGCCTACACTGGAGTTGTGTTTTTAGGAGGCACCTTTAAACCAAACATGCCAAAAAGCAAAAGTGTCACCCCTGATTAGCCTGTGCAGACTGCCCAGGCTAATCTTGGATGACACTTTACGCACATGCATCAAGACCCGTTTTCCCTGAGCAAGGTCATTAATCTGCAGACTTACATTGAGATTGTTTCTTGTCTCCCACAAGGTTGGTGGTGGAGCTGTGTGAGCCGATACAAGCTCACTCCGTTGAGATTGCCAGCCTTGAACTCTTCTCCTCTCAGCCTAAGAAGGTCAAGGTCATGTTAAGTGACAGGTAGGTCAAGGTTGGGTACTTATCTTACATGAGCTTATTGATGTTTCATATTGTATTTTTGTTTCAAAATCAATATATTTTTTTTTTAACTGAATTTATGGGTCTTCAAAATAGTAACATTTTTATTGAAGTAGACTCATCTTGTAGGCATGAGTTTGAATCCTAAATTAGTCGTTAATTGAAAAGGAATTGGCAATGATATGTACTTTCTTTAAACTTTTAAGTATTGATATGGTTAGATGAATACTTGATATATATTGGGTCGAAAGAAGGGAATATGCGATGTGTTAATTTTGATGATATACCATCTATATTCCCCTTTCACAATTTCAGAAAGGTTTTAGTAACATAAACATGTACAAGAAAGAAAATGAATTGAGGGTGTTCCTACTATGGGTGCTGTTGGAATATTTTAAAAAGAAATAGGCCGGGGGAGAATCTTACTGAGTTTGCATTTGATTTCACAAAGACAAATAAACACATATTTGATGTTCTTTTTTGTCCCCTGTCAGTCCGTCACACTTTTCTGGATCCTGCGATGACTTTGAAAGTTCTTAATATTTTTTCATGAAACTTGGAACATGAATAGATGGCAATATGGACATTATGCACGTCATTTCATTTGTTTATACATAAAAAATTCTGGTTGCTATGGCAACAAATAAGACGAGAAATACTGCTGAAAATGGTGGTTTTCTGGATCCTGTGATAACTTTAAAAGTTCTAAATATTTTTTCATTAAACTTGGAACATGGATAGATGACAATATAGACATTATGCACGTTATTTCATTTTGTTCCTACGTCAAAAATTGTGGTTGCTATGGCAACCCAAAAAAATAATATAATTCTGAAAATGGTGGAATTTCTGACAATGGTGGAGCCAGTAGGGGACCATATTGCTTGACAATAGCCTTGTTGTATTTTGTATTTCTATCCTACTCATGCTATGTTCCAAGTAATTTAAATTTCTTTTCAGTTTATGTAACTTGTATTCATATGTTTTTTTAATTCCTTTCACAAAAAATATAGTTTGTAAATAATTATTTAATCATAATTTTTGATTGGCGTGAATTTTTGTTGATTAGGTAGGTCAACCAAATCACAAGTTTAACACAATTTCTTCTCTTTTTTTGCAAAACCAGAAATGCAAAGTTTGTCCTCAAAAGTCTTTTTTTAACCACAAAATATAATGCAAACAAATAAAAAAAAATTGGGGGGGGGGGGGAGGGGTGGGGGGGTGATTGAATATGAGCCTGATGTGACTACATGTTATTGTTTTTTAAAGTATGTTTTATCTCCATTGCTTTTATAGTCTATTATAATTATTAAAATCAATTTGTTTTATTTTATCATATTAAAGTGTCATTTTTTTATTGTTTTTATCTTTCTTCAGGCCTTGAATGGAAATGTTAACATGTAATGGGTGTCTCTTTTGATATCTAGGTACCCAACTAAAGACTGGCAGTTGGCTGGAGAGTTTGAGATGAAAGATGAGAGGACGGAGCAGACATTTCAGATTGACAAGCTGAAGGAGTACTTTGCCAAATACGTGCGTTTTGATGTCCTGGAGCACTACGGCAACGAGCACTTTTGCCCGATCACAAAGTTTCGGTATGACATACATCAGCTTGTGTGGTAAAGAATAATGCTTTTTTAAAGAACTTTAAATTGGAAGGTGATATCTTAGATAAACCTTGTTACCTCTCTAGTGGCCATATTTATAAATCATTATTGATGAAACTTGGTCAGACTGTTAACCCTTTGCATGCTGGGAAATTTGTCATCTGCTAAAATGTCGTCTGCTGAATTTCTAAAATTAGCATTTTCTTTGATTTTTTTCACAGAATACTATCAGAATATCAAACAGTTTGGATCCTGATGAGACGCCACATTCTGTGGCGTCTTATCTGGATCCAAACTGTTTGCAAAGGCCTTTAAAATTCGGTTCCAGCGCTTAAAGGGTTCAACTAGACAATATCTGGACCCAGTCCATATGTGGGTCACTTGTGTCCAAAAACTACTTCACCTGTTCAGATCATAGAAAAACATGGTTACCACTCAATATGCCATATTGTTTACCCAGTCTTGATGAAACTATGTCAGAATGTTTATCACGACAATATCTAGGCCAAGTTTGAATCTTGTTTATGTGTGTCCAGAACAACGATCAAGAGGTCTGATTTTAGAAAAAACTAGGTTAAGTTTGGCATTCAACAGGAACATTTTAATAAATGAGGGTCAGGGATGTAAAATCCAGATGTGAGACTTCAGGATGTACGCATGATTTTGGAAAATTGTTGAGGGTATGACCTAGGTTAATTTTGGCATTCAACAGGAACATTTTAATAAATGAGGGGCAGGGATGTAAAATCCAGATGTGAGACTTCAGGATGTACGCATGATTTTGGAAAATTGTTGAGGGTATGGAGTCTGACTAAGAAAAGACAATCGGCAAGTGATTTAGGGCTCATTACCTATCAAACAGTATTTTACCGTCAAAGTACGCATTAGATCTGGGCCAATATTCACAAAGCTCCTTATGGCAACATAAGTAACATTGCGAAAAATTTTAAAACTTAAATTTCTGTCAGTTTATTGTGTTGTCATGGTGCTATTGTGTTTTTCTGCTGTTGCTAATGTGTTGTTCTGCTGTTGCCAGAGTGCTGGGTGTTGCCGTGACAGACTATGAGGATGATGACTCCCCAGAGAACGAAGATGACAGCAACGACGATGAGCAGGATGACATGGATGTGGTCATGGCCGGTCATGATGGCAAGGCCAAGAACTTGTTTGAGAGCGCCAAAGGTGCACAACATTGGCTTATAGTATGTGAGCAACGCTTTGGGAAAAACAGGGTTCAATGTGTCCGCTTAAAGTGTCATCCCAGATTAGCCTGTGCAGTCCACACAGGCTAATCATCAATCCTTTTCGCTTAAATGGCATTTTTGGTTAAAAGGGAGTCTCTTCTAAACAAAAATCCAGTTTAGGCGAATAGTGTCGTCCATGATAAGCCTGTGCAGACTGCACATGCTAATCTGAGAAAAGACGTTACAGGCATGCATTTAGCACCATTTTCCCACAGCTTGGCTCATATCTGTTTAACACTTTCCCACTCAGATGCAAAGTGAAAATGGCTATGTGCAAACAGAATAAAACCAGAACAGCCTGCAAGTAACTCGCACTCTGTTCAGGTCTTATGCTGTTTGCTGCTCATCAGTATCTAAGGTTTGGAAATGAAGCCTTAAAACCTTGAGTCTAGTAAGAAAGGTCTTTAATTAAATATATTTTTCTGAGCGTCTACAAATGTGTGAACATACGTATCTAAGTGGTAATGGGTTAAACCTTAGCTATACCTAGTGGTTAGTCATTGTGTATACAGAAAATATTGTTGTACCCAAGCTGTATTTGCACATTGGCAATGATATAGAAAACATTTAGATATGTACATTAAAATAACATTCTCTATCAATATATTAATACAAATTCTCATTTTTTTCTCATTTGTGTTGCTTATTGTCCCCTACCGGTTTCACCGGAGGGGACTTATGGTTTGGCTCGGTGTGTCCGTCAGTCCGTCACACTTTTCTGGATCCAGCAATAACTTTAAAAGTTATTCATATTTTTTTCATGAAACTTGAAACATGGATAGATGGCAACATGGACAATATGCACATCATTTCATTGTGTTCCTACGTCAAAAATTCTGGTTGCTATGGCAACAAATATTTATTTTAAAAAATCTGACAATGGTGGAGCCGGTAGGGGACATATATTGCTTGGCAATAGTCTTGTTTTCCTTATTTTCAAAATCAACATTTTGAAATGATAAAATTGAATGATTTCATTGTTTTCAGACACAGTTGTCAGAATTGTGAAGAAGGTACTCAATGTGGAAGACACTTCAGAAAATACAAGTCAGAGTAAGTAAAAAAAGGGCACTTAAAGTCATGCAAAATTATTGTTTGTTTGACCCAAAGTCAAATGCAATATAGCTCTGTTATATTGCTTTCTGTCATTTCGTGGTATGCAATGTATTGCAATCATCAGTGGGTTCCAATAAGTTTCCATTTTCCTATCCTAGGTTAGCGCTAAGGAAAAAAACATAGTCGCCAAATCTTGGGGGGGGGGGGGGGGGGGGGTGCGAGGCCATGCCCCTACCCCGTAGTTTTTTTGGATCCTAGATCGTCTGTGGTGCGTTTTGGGGCTATTTCCTGAGAAAAATTAAGACTATTTTTGTCTGAAATTAGCCCTTTTATTTGCTTGAAAATTTTTCTTCGCTGGTGAGCCACTTGCTGACATTTTGCAGACGATTGTTTTGTTTACATAGACACCGGTGGCGTAGTGATAATGATACATTAACACCGTTAAACAGTTTTCGGTACATGTGGTATTTAGGTTTGAAACCACTAAAACAACCCGCCTGTGTCAGTAGTAATTATACGACATTTTAAAAATTACTTTTTTCATTTTTGTTTTTGTTTTTGAAGAAATGCGTGAGAAATTACTTAGTCAGCATGAGAATGTCATTGCATGTAAAAAACCGTGAGACTCACGATGAAACCGTGAGACTTGACAGGTAGACGTTTCCGATTCTGCATTCACATCTGCACTATTTTAGACATCCTCCGATCGCGAACCTAACATTCGGTCATTTCCTACATTATTCTGTCCGCTTTCTTTTCTAAAGAATTGTGTTAATTTCTGTTGCTTCGACTTGCCATTTTCGCTCGCAGAATCCATTTTTCCCGGAATATGCAACTCACTTTCTAAATCGGTCTTTCAAGTCGCATTGCGAACGTAAAGGCAAGTTACTCTTATCTACTTTTAGCCAATCAAAATCGTTGTTTGTTGGGAAATTAGTTTATAGTGGCTATGTCAATGCCATAACTCCGCCCATCTGATTAAATGACAATTCCGTATTGGTCGATTCGATAACGTTGAATCGTAACATATATAGCATAGGTGATTACACGGCACGCTTCAGTGATTCAGTTATCACGTAAATCGCCAAGTAACCCAAATGTTCAAAAAGTCTGGTCGCAGTGTAAAGCGTGACCAATTAAAACATTAGCCATGTGGATTATCAACCTAGGCGGTCGTCATTATCCCATGGGGCCTTTCCGGTAAGGGTGTTATCTGTGTAATCTTAGCGATGTTTCTGGCGATTTATAGTGTGCAGTTGTAAAGCATAGGGTCTATTTTTTTTAATCGCCAATTTCATGAAAATCTTATTTTTAATCGCCAGCTAGGAATTGTTATTGCCAATGGCGATTTCGGCGATCGGTAACGCTAACGTAGCTATCACCCAGCCTTTTTAACCCATTCCCACTCAGAAGCAAAGTGAAAATGGGTATGTTCAAACAGCATAAAACCAGAATTTGGAAATGGAGCCGTTTAAACTTGAATCTAGTAAGAAAGGTATTTAATTAAATTAAACTTTCAAAGGGACTACAAATGCGTAAAAATATGTATCTGAGTGGTAAAGGGTTACAAAGTCTAGTTGACTAGAATTTGTCAGACAGGCTAGCTCAGTTGATTAGAGTGCTCACCAACAAATCCAAGGATCCCAGATTGCATCCCTTACGCAGCAGGTTACTTGTGTAGGCATTGCTCATGATACCAACAAATCCAAGGATCCCAGATTGCATACCCTACGCAGCAGGTTACTTGTGTAGGCATTGTTCATGATATTCTTTCTACGGCCTTTTTCTGTCAATCACTGATTTAACCCGTTACCACACAGATATGTATTTTTACGCGTTTGTAGTCCCTGTAAAAGTTAATTTAATTAAAGACCTTTCTTACTAGATAAAAGTTTTAAAGGCTCCATTTCCAACCATTAGATACTGGTGAGCAGCAAACAGCATAAAACCTGAACAGTCTGCGAGTTACTCCCAGGCTGTTCAGGTTTTATGCTGTTTGCACATAGCCATTTTTACTTTGCTTCTGAGTGGGAAAGGGTTAAGTATGGCAGTTGCAAGTCACTGGCATAAGTAAGTACTTACTTGGTACTGAAAAACCAGCAAACCCAGGAAAGTGTTATTTGGTTAATTGATGTCACTGATATGACTTCAATATTGTTGAAAATGGCCAAAGAAACCATTTCACAAATATATATGCAAACACCATCTTCACATTCGTGCTTTATGAATGCTAAAAACTCACACAACCCCTACATCAGTATGTTTTAATTTGATGTGAATTGTACAATTTGTGTTTTACAGATTTTGTAATGTCTTGTTTGTTATTTAAAACCACAATTCTCAGAACTTTTTGATTTATAATAGGTAAGTAAGTAAACAATGTAACCAAATCTTGAATCTTTCTAAATAGTTACTGGCTAATAACCAAGAGTACGGTCTCTATTCTATGTTTTCAGTAACATATGTTTAATAAATTGGTTTAACTCTTCAGCTCAGAAGAAAATTGTAAATGGCTACATGCAACCATCATAAAACCAAAACAGCCGGCGATTTACTCGCAATCTGTTCAGGTTGTATATTGTTTGCTGCTCATCAGAATCTGAGGGTTGGAAATAAAAACCTTTTAAACTTGAAACTATTGAGAAAGGTGTTAAATAATTTAACACCTTTCTTAAATTAAATTAAATTTTCTAAGAGGCTGCAAAGCATCAAGTGCATAAACTGAGTTGGGAGGGGGGTTAAAGCATCTCGGAGAGGACTGCAGTTGTCATGCATACCTTGGATACTTTCAGACTCCATCAAGGATGCTGTGGCCCTGAGTGGCAGTACGGAGGTGGAGCACAATGTCACGGTGACCCCATCTGGGGAGGCCCCCACCTCTCCCTGCACGCCTGATGCCAACATGTGAGTTGTATACTATGATTTTTGTATGACGAGTTTTCCCTATTGTGTTAACTGTTTGGTCAGTAATTGCCTGTAATGTGTAAAGTGTTGGGCCCATATTGTGTCAACTGATGGATCCATAATGTGGAAACTGTGCCTGGAACTAACATGTAAGTTGTATTCACTGATTTTTAGCTCGACTATTATATATGAAATATATATAGTGGAGCTATCCTACTCACCCCGGCGTCGGCGTCTGCATCTGCGTTAGGGTGCAAATGTTAAAGTTTTTGTACTACCCCAATTATTTTCATTGTTCCTTGACATATTGCTTTCATATTTTGCATACTTGTTTACCAACATGACCCCCAACCTATAAACAAGAGAAGACAACTCTATCAAGCATTTTTTCATAATTATGGCCCCTTTTCCACTTAGAATATGCAGCAAATATTAAAGTTTGCGTACTACCCCAAATACTTTCAATAATCATATTTTGCATACTTGTTAACCATCATGACCCCAACCTATAAACAAGAGCATACAACTGTATCAAGCATTTTGACAGAATTATTGCCCCTTTTATTCTTAGAATATGCATATTTTTGATAAATCTATATTAAACTTTGCGTACAACCCCAAATATTTACTATATCCTTTGACATATTGCTTTTATATTTTGCATACTTGTTAACCAACATGACCCCAATCTATAAACAACATCAGACCACTGTACCAAGCATTTTGACATAATTATGACCCCTTTTACACTTAGATAATTGAACATTTTGCTTAAACTTCTTTATTTATGAACACATTTTATTATTAATTTGACAAAACAACACTTACCTGAATACCACAATGGTTCCACCCAAACAATACCCCACGCTACTACCCAGAATTCCTTCCCCCCCCCCCCCCCCACCCCCCCCATTTTTTTTTTTAACATCATCTAATAAATTACCCCACCCCACATTATACCCCCTCTCACCACCCCTACACCCCCCTTAACATCATCTAATAAATTACCCCACCCCACATTATACCCCCCTCTCACCACCCCCCCCTACCCCCCCCCCCAAAAATTTTTGTTTTTCCTTTTTTATTTTTGAAAGATCGTCTAATAAATGACCACACCCCACATTATACCCCCTCTCAACCCCCCCCTCCCCCCCCAAATTTTTATTTTTATTTTTTCCTTTTTTTATTTTTGAAAGATCGTCTAATAAATTATTGAATATGAACAATTTCCCCATGATGGCTTACGTTATACTGTCAAGAACTCGGAATAGTCAAGCGCGCTGTCCACTGACAGCTCTTGTTGTTTGACAAGTTTAGTGCTGAGTATTCTGCAATGTCTTTTCTGTTGGGTCTGTTTTGTGTCAACTGTTGTGCCCATAATTATTGTGTCACCCTTTTTAGCCCATTTTTCTGTCAAGTTTTTTACTTGTATTTATTCAAATATTGGGCCAGTATTTTGTGTCAAATGTTGGGCCAGTAATCTGTCAACCGTTAGTTCCATTTTGCGAAAACTGCTGGTCATGTATTGTGTCAATTGTTGGACCTGTATTATTTTATCTGTTGGGCCTGTATTGTGTCAACTGTTGGGCCTATATTGTGTCAACTGTTGGACCCATATTGTGTAAACTGTTTGCCTGTACTGTGTCATGTGTTTGGCCAGTATTGTGTCAACTGTTGGGCCTGTATTGTATCAACAGTTTCGCGTGTATTGTGTCAACTGTTCGGCCCATATTGTGTCAACAGTTGGGCCTGTATAGTGTCAACTGTTGGGCCTGTATTGTGTCAACTGATTGGCCAATATTTTGTCAAGTGTTGGGTCCATATTTTGTTAATGGTTGGCCCATATTATGAAAACTGTTGGTCATGTATTTTGTCAACTGTTGAGCCTATTTTGTGTCTATTGTATGACCTTTATGGTGTAATTCTTGGACCTGTATTGTGGCAACTGTTGGGCCCATATTGTGTGAACTGTTGGGCCTGTATTTTGTGTCAACTGTTTGGCCTGTATTATGTCAACAGTTTGGCCTATATTGTGTCAATTGCTGGGCCCATATTATGTCAACTGTTGGGCCTGTATTGTGTTAACTATTGTGCCCATATTGTGTCAACTATTGTGTCAACGTTTTGGCTAATATTGTGTCAAATGACTAAGTTGGATCCATATTATGTCAACTGTGGGCCCATATTTCGTCAACTATTTTGCCAGTATTTTGTGTCAAATTTTGGGGCAGAATTCGTCAATGGTTGGCCCATATTGAGAAAACTGTTGATCATGTATTTTGTCATTTGTTGAACCTGCATTGTGTCAACTGTTGTGCCCATATTGTGTCAACTGTTGGGTCCATATTGTGTCAACTGTTGGGTCCATATTGTGTCAACTGTTGGGCCCATATTATGTCAACTGTTGGGCCCATATTGTGTCAACTGTTGGGCCTGTATAATGGCAACTGTTTTACCCATGTGCATATATTTTAACTTGTCCTAACCCCCTCTGCACATATATGTATATTCTTCTTTTAGATGATTTTACCCACATCACCCTCTTGAATAACCCCTGTCTTTTTACTGTATTGTTAAAATCTGTCTTAATTTGTTTTGTGTCTTTGCCAGTACTTAGGTAAGCGCCAACTGTTTATATGTTCAGTGGTCATATACAGGTACAAATACACTTACATAGGGCAAAATTATTTTCAGTTGAAATCTTAACTGAAATTTAATCTGTATGCATTTTATCTTTTGGAAGAGGATTCTACCACCTCTATCAGCCATTTTAGTTCAGGTTGTTGGTATATTTAAGTTGTTTTCATTAATTGATCATTGATATCATCCTTGTCCAGTTGTGTAAATTGGAGCAGTTCCACATTTAGTTCTAAACATGAGCATGAGTCCTAAATCTGGAGTTTTTTAGTCAACTATGGGGGTGTTAGTCTGAATTGTTTAAGCCTTCAATCAAAATAGCAACGGGTTTTTTTGGGGGAAAGGAATGATAATGCAAATTATATTTCAATTCTAACAGGATCTAGTGAATTTCTATTTGTGGTATTTAAATGAGATCTATTTTTTAGATCTTCTTTACAGTGCTCAGGTTTGGGACTTCATTCTGCTTTGTTCACGAGTAGTTTTACAAAGCCGACTTTTTGTATTTGTCTAAAAGTCTTTTAATGTACTTAAATGAAACTTAAAAAAAATAGTTTTCATGTAATTGAGTGAAGAGGTATCTTGGGTTGACCCTTGTGCAGTTCCTTAATGGTACTATCAGGATTGTTGTTGTTGTTTTCAGTCCAGGTCATGTGACGACCGCACCGGACACACATATTGGTACCCAGCTCCCTGTGCCTCCTGAACCAGGTACCAGCCATTTTATATACCTTGAAATGATGTTGATGCCAAAGCCATATAAAGATTGTCTGCTTTGCTCCTAGTACTACACAGCTGTTAGTTTGGAACTTACGTACACTTTTTATTCCAACAGCATCTGGGAAGAAGGCATATTGCCATTGTCCTGTCTGTGTGACCATTGGTACGTCCCTACAATGTTAATCCGCAATCACATGTTTCATCTAACATCAACAGTTCTTCCTTAAAAGTGATTTGATACTTGCATGGATGATGTCTTTGAACACTGACTCTACATACCCACATCACCTGACCTCATTTTGACATTGACCTACTGTTCAACTAAGACTTATTCAGAAGGTCCAAAGTCTTGGTGAACAAGAGGACTTTTTGTGTGTCAAATATCAATAATGCTTTCTACAAAGCTTTGATACTTGCATGAACGATGTTTTTGAGCAAGATCAACCCACATCACCTCACCTTATTTTGATCTTGACATTTGCTTTCTTTTGGAATAAAACTTATTCAGAAGGTCCAAAATCTTGGCTAACCCAATAAGGGCACTTTTATCTAACATTAGTATATGATGCATGTTTTCTATTAACACTGTCAACACACTCACATCAGGTGGATTTTAACCTTGGTATTAAATATATTTCATATAAGACTTATTTGAATGGGCAATTAATAAACACTGACAATGTGACAATTGGGTGCATACGCTTTTATTGAATGCAGCATGTTGTTTAAATTGTGAATACTTAACTTACACATTCTGATAAATATAATTACTTTATTCTTGATTTCATTCTTTCCTTACACTTGTGAGTTGGCCTTATTGCTGTATTTTTTTTTTATACCAAGAAATTGATTTGTTACTCATACTTGAAAAATGTATATCTTTGTAAACATAAGACACCAATTCTTAATGTCTACATATAATTGTAATTAATCCTGTTTTTTTCCTCTAAAGCAGATTTCATTGTTAATCTCTGAAGTGTTCAATATTTGAATCATTTTCCTGTGGTATATACTTGTGCTAGAATGTGGATCAATGCTCACCAGAAATGCTTATATTTTAAGTTTATTTGTTCTTCAAATCATTAAAATGTGCCTGATCTTTGTTAGGTGTGCATGACCCATATAAACCTGGGTCTGGGAAAACTGGGCTCAGTTAATGAGCTTAAAGTATTTCCCTGATAAGCCTGCACTCAGCACAGGCTTATGAGGGACAACACTCCACCTAAACTTGATTTGAATTAAGAAGAAACTTTCTATTAACAAATAAATCCATAAAAGCGGAAAGTGTTGTCCCAGATTAGCCTGTGCACAGGCTAATTTTGGACAACACTTTACACACATGTATTAAGCCCAGTTTTCCCAGAACCCAACTCATACCATTCTTACTTGTCCACAGGTCAAACAAACATAGTTAGGATGCTGGATGAAGATGAGCAAGTTGAAACATCGACGGAGTCTCCTCAAGTGCAGTTAAATACCCCCACCACCCCTCTGGATATGTCCCCTGGAAAATCGCTGATACTGCACTTTCTAGAATGTCAACAAAACCAAACTCAATCAATTGGGACAAGAAGGAACTCTTCTGGTCATCTCTCAAGACTTTGCCAGTTTTCATTTATGATGCTCAAGTCAAGCCCAGGAGTGTTAATGAGGGTTAATAATCAGTGTAGCCTGCCAATGAAATCAAAAACGAGTGGAAATGATAAAAAGCTAAACATCCCAAACTCCGTTTCTAGTCAACATGGAATAAACGGTGAAAAAAACAGTGCTATGCCATCGTCAATTAAAAGTGATACTGTCTCAGCAACAATGGAGATTTCAACGGCATCTGGAAAGTTGGAAAACCTCATTCAACAAACTGATAAATTCTCAAGTATACCAACACCAGTCACTGATAGGTTGTCATCCATACATAGTGTCCCAGTCAAATCTGAAACAGTGAAAATATCTGAAGAGATAAAGCCATCCAGTGCTGCTTTTTCTTCAATAGATACCCAGTCTGTTGTACAATCACAGCACCACACATCCATCAATGTAGAGGCTACAACCTCTACAACAGTTTTATCATCATCAACAAAACCCGCTCTTTCGTTAGCATCGTTATCATCAGAATCTGTAGCTACTTTAACGTTATCATCAGAATTGCCAGAAAAATCTTCCTTGGCATCATCAATATTGTCACCATCGTCAATAACAGTAGCTGTCCACATTGATCCCACCCCAACCGTTGTTAATGGCAAAGAGCATACACTCAGTAACCAGGCAACTATTGGTATCCAGATAACACCTGATAGCCAGGTTACTGTGGCGACGCCCCCATTATCGCAAAGCTGGGCCCCAGACACTATTGACGTCAGTGGTGAAACATCAGTAGCTGGGGACCAGGGAAAACAGGAAGCCAGTGATACATCTACATCCACCACCATTATTGTGAGTTTAAGCTTTAAAATCGGAATACAGCTTTTAATGTGACAATGTTACACTTAACATCCTATAATATTTATGTTCAAATCATCTATTTACAATGGTTTTAACTTATTATTTCTTTAAATGGTTTTAAATTGCAATGAATGTGATTTTACAAAAACGCCAAAGTGTAAATTTCTTCCAACAGCTACTTTGGTTAAATAATATAAACACTTGTTTATTAAATGTATTTTAAATGGGTTAAAAAAGTTTGTTTTTAAGACTTTCTTTATTGTTTTATATCTATTGAATTTTACACCCCTATCCTTGACCATCTCAGAGAATCAAACATTTGAATCGGTCATTGAAATTAGCAAATTTACCTAACAAACACTGTGCCTTATGCTTTAGCCCGAGAGCAAGTACCAACATCCATATAGCATAACTGAGAATCTGAACCAGTCAGTTAAAAATGTTCCATTGCAGAGCTGACTGGCTTTGCGAATTCAGATTATTGTCATCTACCGGTTAAAACCGGAGGGGACTTATGGTTTGCGCTCCGTGTGTCAGTCTGTCAGTCTGTCCGTCACACTTTTCTGGATCCTGCGATAACTTTAAAAGTTCTTCATATTTTTTCATGAAACTTGAAACATGGATAGATTGCAATATGGAGAGTATGCACATCATTTCATTTCGTTCCTACATCAAGAATTCTGGTTGCTATGGCAATAATTTTTTTTTTTAAATACTGACAATGGTGGAGTTTCACCGGTAGGGGACAATATTGCTTGGCAATCTCTTGTTATTGATTGCCATGGGTTATATATATATATAACTCAGGTATGCAAACTTCATGTATAAACAGCTGTTTGCATTGTATATCAGATTTGGGTGATTTATAAATTGACCACTAGTAGTGGTCACTATAAAAGATTTATCAGCTAAATGTAATCAGATACTGTTTTCATTGCTGCCATTTTTCAGGCCTTTTCATTTCATTTAAAACCGACCCAATCATTCCCAAAACAAAATGGTTTAAAAAAAAACTTTTGAATTACATTTAACTAAGTATATAACAATAATTTATCAGATTTTGTTTTTATAATTTGAGTTATTGTTAATATGATATAAGTTTTTCCCAAATAAATGGACTTTTAACGTGAACAAATTCTTAATTCCCTGTTTAAAAAGAGTGACATAAGAATGGAGTGAGCTTTAATATGAGAAAGTCAAATGAGTGAAGTGTTCTATTTTTTGGCAACTGGTTAACGCTTTTCTGTTAAGAAGCAAAGTGAAAATGGCTACATGCAACCAGCATAAAACCAGAACAGCTTGCAAGTCGAGTAACTCACAGTCTGTTCAGGCAGTATGCTATTTGCTGCTCATCAGTACCTTAGGGTTACAAAAGTGTCAAAGTGCATATCTGAGCAAGAAAGGGTACATGGTCATTTTAACATTTACAGAATCTTCCACAGCCCTTATTGGTCACTATTGAGGCCTCTAGCTCCGCAACAGAACAGGCCTCACCCCTGGAACCCATGGCAACCAGTGAAGGTCACAGTTCAACAGATGTTTCCATGGATACCAGTGACCTTGACGACCTTTCGGATGACCCTGTGGCAGTGGAGGAGGACTTTGTTAAGCCTAACACAACAGTTATTGATGACAAGGTAGAGATGTTGCAAAATGTGGTTTCCTGTCTTATTTAAATGTGTGTATCAATATGATGCTCTTAATTCTTGTTTAACTGTGATTTCTTACATCATTTCAATCGTTCATGCATTAGCTGACTCAGATACTTAGCCAGTTTATTTGCATCTTGAAAAACGTCTCTAACATATTTATCTACGATGATATGTATTTTCAATTATTTTAATAAACTGAAAGTAGACAGCCCTAAATGTTAAAGATCAACAGTCCATGTAGTAGATGAGATCTTACTATAATCCTACCATGAAGAAAAAATTACTATGTCAACTACTACTCCCATTGTGGAACAAACCAGTTGTTAACATTTCTGGCATATAAAAGCCAATAATTGCTGCTATGCAGGCCCCGATTTATAAAAAAATAAGAAAGTCTGGTTTTACAGGATTAACATAAGCTCTTTTTCATATTGCAATAAAATTTGGAGAACATTAATCAACATATTATAAGTTTTAATTGAAGATTATGTATATTTGTAAAAACAATAATTACTATTTGTACACCACTATTAAATAAAAAATAATATAAATAAAATCAATGACTTTTCCAGATTTTCTAATTTTTTTAGAAAACAGGGCCAGACTGGACATTTTAGTAACGTTTACATTTAGTTACAATTCAGCATGTAAAACAAGATAACGCACCCTAGCAAAAAGCTAGATTGTAATAGATTGTTTTGAAACGC
Organism: Dreissena polymorpha; assembly: GCF_020536995.1. Lineage (NCBI taxonomy): Eukaryota > Metazoa > Mollusca > Bivalvia > Myida > Dreissenidae > Dreissena > Dreissena polymorpha. The sequence continues at coordinate 27,968,853 of NC_068368.1, read as the reverse complement.
TGAGTATAGTTCTGTCAAACCTGTGAAATTGTGCATATATATACAAATGGGCCGTGCTCTGTGAAAAGGGGGTTTAATTCATGTTCGTTAAGTGTTGTCCAAGATTAGCCTATGCAGTCCCCACAGGCTAATCAGGGACGACACTGTCCGCTTTTATTGAAATTTTCGTTTCAAGATTATTTTCCTGAAGAAAATCCAGTTTATGCGTAAAGTGTCGTCCCTGATTAGCCTATGCAGACAAACATTTAAACTTCTTTTCACAGAGCACGGCTCAAATATATATAATAATTTCCTCAGGTTGTCATGGACAGAGGTGGCGTCTCCAGCACTAGGGTAGACGACCTGAACCTGGTGCGTGTGCCCCTGATACCTGCAGGAAAGCGTGAGTCTGCCATCATGCGCCTCAGCAACCGGATCAAGGTCCTCGAGCAGAACGTGTCTCTCAGTAGTAGGTAAGACTTGAGATAACCCTTTGCATGCTGGGAAATTTGTCGTCTGCTAAAATGTCGTCTGCTGAATTTCTAAAATTTGCATTTCCTTCGATTTTTTTTCACAGAATACTACTGTGAAACCATTTATTTTCGTAAGCACGAAATTTCGTCCTTTTTAAAAAAATGACTATTTCGTCAGCACTTTAATTCGTCCATTTCTGTTTTTGAAAAAAGCGTCCGATTTGTTTGTAATGTTTGTAATACATTTAATACGCGGTTGCGAAAAAATCGTGCTGGGGAAAGAGGGGTGACACTTGGGAGTCACTTGCAGGAGGTGGGCCTTGTTTGGCATATGCCAATTAACAAGTCTGTTATTTCATTCAGGTGATAGTAACTGTCCCTTATTATTTTATGTCATTGACACGTTCTTTGTTATGATTAGCGGATAAGTGGGACTGAATAACCGTTAACGAGTGTTTTAAACAAAGAAGCCAATTGCCAATTAGTCTTTTTCCATTACAATCACGGACAACCGAACACAAATCAATATGTTCTTTATTAATTTGTAATAAAAGCGCAGAATATATTTCAGTCAGGTGTTGATCACACATCGTCATATTTTAATTGCGTTTAATAGTATTGTCTTTAATCCGGATTCGCAGCGTGTTGGCTATATAATCTGCAAAACCCCTGAAAAACCCAATACACACAATGGGTAATAAAGTTGTTAACAATTAGCCCTAATCAACACTATTATACCTAAACGAAGTCGACGCATTCGATACAGCCTTATTGCATTCGCGTTTTACAGGAAATGTCAGTTGTCAGTACACTGTAAAATGTACATCCCTTTGTGTCAAAACCGGATTTAACTTGAGTGTGAATAGTCGACTGTTTCATGTTCTTTGTATAAATACCATCCGGGTATCTGTACTATAAGTATACCAGTCTACAAACAAGGTGCGCTCTTCCGCATATGGGTATTCGGACGTTCAAAAAATTGACCTACGGTTTAGCGTTCACGCCGTCGAACGCATTTAGCAATATAACTCGTTTTTTTTCACTATTTCTTTACTTGCAAAAAATACTTGTGGCTTATAACTTACCTTGCAATCTTTTTTTCTCGCATTTTGCGAGTGTGCGAGTGTTAATTTCGAGCTCTGTGTATATGCGTGGATTACGCTGGATTTAAATGCCTCATGCCTACGGTAATTCAGTCTTATTTGTTTCAAATATGGGACATGAATGTTCGTTAGGATCTTGAATTCTTCCATTGGTCCAAGGACGAAAAAGACGAAAATTAATGTCTGACGAATAATAATGGTTTCACAGTATCAGAATAGCAAACAGTTTGGATTCAGATGAGAACCCACGTTCTGTGGCGTCTCATCTGGATCCAAACTGTTTGCAAAGGCCTTCAAAATTCGGTTCCCGCACTGAAAGAGATAAACATCAGGGCCTATATGCACCAAACAATTCTAAGACTTAATTCTTATAATGTAGAATATTCTTCAAACTGTAATGTTCAAAATATTTTTTATGCTTGAGTCCAAGTTCACACATCAAATTACGTCATTTGCCATAAACAACAGTGTGCTTATGACAGAAGCAAAGTGAAAATGGTTATGTGCAAACAGCATTAAGCCAGAACAGCCTGCGAGTAACTCGCAGTCTGTTGAGGTTTTATGCTGTTTGCTGCTCATCAGTATCTAAGGGTTGGAAATAAAGCCTTTACAATTTGAATCTAGTAAGGAAGGTCTTTAATTAAATTTAACTTTCAAAGGGACTACACATGCATAAAAATACGTATCTAAGTGGTAAAGGGTGTAGTGTTCTTCCCTCAGTAGCAGGTAAGATTGGAGACAAACATCTGGAAAAGGCAAGGGCTATCAAATATAAGTCCTGTGCGTAAAGAGTTGTCCCTGATTAGCCTGCACAGTCTAATCAGGGATGACACTGTCAACTTTTGCACATCTTGAGGATGTTTTGGGGGGGTGGGGTCATATATGTTATTCAAAAGTAAATTCTTCTAAATGTCAGTCTGTCAACTCTTAAAGCATCCATATTGCATCTTTGGTCTACATCAGACGGACAACTATATGGTTCACTCAACATACTGCCAACATAAAATAAAGAATAATGTTGAACAATTCCTGCCTACATATTCTTGTTTTCAGACAGAATGCTGTTCTTCTGTATTCATAGGAGCCTTGTTTTTGGAAAACTGGGGCTAATGCATGCACAGTCTGCACAGGCTAATAAGGGACGACACTTTCCGCTTCTATGGTATTTTTCTTATAAATAAAAGAAGTCACTTCTTAGCAAAAATGCAGTCTAGGCGGAAAGTGTTGTTCCTGATTAGTGGGGACTGCACAGGCAAATCTGTGACGACACTTTCCGCACATGCATTAAGCCCAGTTTTCCCATACTGAGGCACATATAAAATGTACACTACAGGTTTCTGGAGGAGTTGAGTAGACGGTACAAGAAACAGTCGGAGGACATGATGAAGATGCTGAACAAGACATTGGCCAGACTTGCAAATGTCACAGTGGAGGCTGACGTAAAGGTGGGAAATATAGGTCCATTAAAGATATCAATGTGAAAAATATAGGAAATGTGCCCTTAGCTGAGATCAGTAAGAACTAGAGCTTGTCATAGTAATGCAGAATACCCCCCCCCCCCCCCCCCCCCCCCCCCCTACACACACACACCTCAGACAGTGCATAATTATGTAGCAGTTTGTAGTTATCATTTAAAAGATATTTTTAGGTGAAAAATGTGCGTAAACTTTATCAATTGTTAATGCAGGATAAAGAAATATGCACATGCGCAATGTCCTTTCATAATAAACATTTCATGCAAGTTTGATTTGTTTATGTGAAAAGTGTTTGAGTACTTCGTAAGAAAAGTTTGTACTTATGCACATACAGACAGACAGACAACCTTGGTGAATCAAGTATTTGCGCTCTGTTTTGTTAAGGGATAGGTTATAATAATATAACATTTGGAATTTAGTTGATTAATATTGTATAAAGGCCAATAAACATTGTTTTGATGTTTTTAGGTATGGCATTTAAACCACATTTTATTAATGAATCCAGACTTGATTTAAATCTTCTTGTTCGGTTGCTCATTGTTTATTATAACTCAAATGTTATTTTTACTATAATAGTGTGATGTACAATTTCAATAAGAATTTCTTGCGCATTACCCTGTCCACCTTCCATGTATATATATTTTATAAGCCAATCATTACTGTTGAATGATCCCCTTTTATTTTCACATCAGTTTCATTCAATACAAATATAAACATTGGAACAAATGACATCAATTTTAGAAATATTATTTTGCTATTCTTTTTCCCATTATTTATTGTATAGCATGAAATGACATATGTTTCCTCTGCTTACAGAACAAACTGCACGAGGATGAGATGTACATTATGGAGAAAAAAGTGGAGAACCTGACAGCCATCATTGGTCGCCTGACTCGAAACTTTGAACAACTCAACAAACAGGTAATTTAATTTAAAACTTTATAATGCACTAAGAAGGTTTGCTGTTATGAAAGTTTAACATTTTAAAAACAGTGCTTATTCTGCCCATGGTTCTGCTGCTGCAGGTTCTTTATCCCCAGGTGATCTGGACATTTGTCCTGATCTGTTGGTCCTTTGAAACTCCATCACCCTTTCTGATGCTTGTGATGAACAGTAGTTTTCTCCCATTTTGTATATCATTCAGAAACTCCCAGTAACGGAGAGTCCAATCATATGGACCTCTATCTCAATCCTTATAATCCCATTGATAGATCTGTCTCAGTCATTTTCTTCTGTTTCTTAACATGGTTCCTCTGGAGCATTGTCATGCATGGTTCACATACATATGTGACTCGCTCTGGGAAAACAATTATTAATGCATGTGTAAAGTGTGGTCCCAGAATAGCTAGTGCAGTCAGGGCAGGTTAATCCGGGAAGACACTTTTAGCTTAAACTGGATATACCCTTAGAATAGACTTCCTAAAAGACACACCATAAAAGCAGAAAATGCTTTCCTAATTAGCCTGTTTGGACTGCACTGGCTAATCTTCAATGACACTATACGCACATGCGTTTAGCCCAGTTTTCCTCATATATAAATATATATGTCATTTTCAAATTTCAGGTCACAGACAGACAGATGATCTGGACCTCCATCGAAATTCTCGCAATCCTTGCAATGGCTCTCTTCCTGCACCTGCGACGTCACAAGCCGGTTCCTCTGCCACCGGAGCTGAAATCCCTAATAGACAAGATGCCCGCAATGCCTGCCGGGAACCAGCCAATCCTGAGAAGAAATTCCCTGTCAGGGCCCGCTACTCCGTCGAAGAAACTTGCGGATACTCTCCCTTACGGAGGTGGTGGTGGCTTGCAGAGGTTTTGCAGTGAGACGGCTTTAGGTGTGACTGGTTGGCTGGTTTGGGATACCCAGTGTCATGAAAATATTGGTGGTGTTTGTGGCGGGACTGTTGTTTTTTTATATGTGTTGTTATTGTTTTTGCATTTGAGTGGTTGCCTTAACACAAATTATTTTTATTTTTCATAAAAAGCAACAGTCTTTTATTTAAATCACAAAGTCAATGGTCTTTTATTTAATCACAAAAAGAAACAATCTTTTATTTAAATCACAAAAAGCATCAGTGTTTTATTTAAATCACAATAAGCAACGGTCTTTTATTTAAATCACAAAAAGCAACAGTCTTTTATTTAAATTCCACTGGGCCTTACTAAAAGTAATTCGTATGAAATGATCCGGAATTTAAGACTTAAAACACTACAATTTTAATTACTTATTTCATGACACCGAGGTTTATGATGTGTTTTGCCATAATCTTTCATTGTCTAAACCTGTCTGGCGATTGAACATCAACTGTACAAATGGTTCCACTTATACAGCCCTTGAGTACTGTATGCAAATCTCTTTGTGTGTTGCTTTAAGTGGTGTGGGTGCAATTTGTCATTCTACCATCAAACGCCATTACTTATCAGTACAATTTATACAAGTATGATGCTTGTATTGGCTGGTGTTTGCAGAATACTGGTTTTAGAGAATGTCTCATGGGGAAAGGGTAGTTTATGATCTGTGTTTCACTATATATATTAGCCGTGCTCTGTGAAAAGGGGGTTTAGTGCATACACATGTGCGTAAAGTGTTGTCCAAGATTAGCCTGTGCAGTCCGCATTCCCTAATCAGGGACAATACTTTGTTTTTATGATATTTTGCGTTGAAAGAAAGTCTCTTCTTAGCATAAATCAAGTTGAGGCGGAGTCTGTCATCCCAGATAAGCCTGTGTGGACTGCACAGGCTAATCTTGGACGACACTTTACGCACATGCATTAAGCCCCTTTTCACAGAGCAGTGCTCATTTTGAATAGAAGACCCATTCACTGTTTAGTTGAAGAGAACAATAGTTCAGGGAAAGTAGTGCCTATTTGTAGTCATAAAAACCAATACAGTAAAATTTTTGATTTTTATGTCCCCCACTATAGTAGTGGGGGACATATTGTTTTTGCCCTGTCTGTCTGTTGGTCTGTTGGTCCGTTGGTCTGTTGGTCTGTTTGCGCCAACTTTAACATTTTGCAATAACTTTTGCTATATTGAAGATAGCAACTTCATATTTGGCATGCATATGTATCTTATGAAGCTGCACATTTTGAGTGGTGAAAGGTCAAGGTCAAGGTCATCCTTCAAGGTCAGAGGTCAAATATATGTGGCCCAAATCGCTTATTTTATAAATACTTTTGCAATATTGAAAGATAGCAACTTGATATTTGGCATGCATGTGCATCTCATGGAGCTGCACATTTTGAGTGGTGAAAGGTCAAGGTCATCCTTCAAGGTCAGAGATCAAATATGTGTGGCCCAAATCGCATATTTTATTAATTCTTTTGCAATATTGAAGATAGCAACTTGATATTTTTTAAATTTGGATTTTCTTTAATTTTGAAACTGTATTGGGAAATGAGTATGAGATGAAACCTGAAATACTTTTGCAATTGTACTAATTTTAAGTTACTAGTATTTTTTTTGGTACATGTTCCTATTCATAGTGTTGCAAACAAGTTTTCAATTTTTTATCTGAAGTAACCAATAACATAACAGTGTCCAGATATCAGTATTTTCTAGCGTTTGACTTTGGGTAAAATGTACTATTTCTTGCTTTTCGCTAATTGAATGGCTTGAAGTGTGTGCTTAAGTGTGGTTGTGCTCTGATTTTGTTGTCAGATTATAAAAAGAACTTTTTGCATTTTCACTTAAAGGCTGCATATTATGATCAGCTCAAATGTTCTAGTTTACTCTCCCGACAAACCCATTACATATGCAAATTAACCAAATTACTCATAACCTTTTTTCCATCCAAGTGACGTCATTGTATTGCGCAATTTTTGTCCTTTTCTTATGTTAACAGTGAAATGCCGTCTTTTTCTTTTAATTACACCTAACTTATGCAAAAAAGCTGTTATTTCATACACCGATGACAAAAATGCTATTCAATTTTTTAATCATTTGCTCATGTTATGGCACAAATTTACATACAGATAACCTTTTGATGATATATTGAATTTTATGTTGAAGTGTTTTAGTACTAGTACCACACACCCCTATGTTCATTTTCAATAATCGAAAAAATGGTATCAGTAACATTAATTAAATTTAAAACAATTAAAGTTTTTATTTTTTTTTGCATTTAAATTTGGTAGAAGAGAAATGGCATAACAAAAGTCCATTTCAAATAAAAAAAATTCTCACTGTTTACTTTCAATACTTCATCCAACAGTCCTGTTTTTATGAAAGACTTTAACTTTTGTTTGGCGGAACAGAACTAAGCGAATGCCATGATTTTTTCAAACTTAAGTTCCTTTTTATATGGGACATTTCTGGGAATACTGGGCTTAATTCATGTGCATAAAATGTCGGCCCCGTTAATCCTGTGCAGTCTGCACAGGCTACTGGAAATCAGGAATTGCACTTTCCACAAGAACTAGATTTTTTGCTAAAAGACTTCCTTTAAACAAAAAATACCATTACAGTGGAAATTGTTGTCCACGAATAGCATGTGCAGACTGCACAGGCTAATATGAGAGGACTCTATATGAACATGCATTAAGCCCAGTTTTCGTAGAATAAGGCTCATAATAATTCTGTATGTTTTCCCTTCAGCATCAGTAGCAGGGAGAGACCAGCACAGGCAGTCTACAGACACCTCCAAACAGGTATGCGTAACATATTGCATTCTGACATTAATTATAGACAAAGAAAGTATAATACAGGTGTAATAATTATTGTTTTACTACCTCGAAAAAGGTGCAAATTTAAATATTACAGATATCATAGTAATTGCACATGTTTTTGTGTCACATTTAAATCAAAGTGATTTGTGTTTTGCCATTGCTGATATGTAAATAAACAATGGTTTCAATTCAAATGCACAGATAATGTTCTTTTACCTACTAGTCAGAACAAAAAAGCATTGTTTATTTGCACATGAACTTAAATGTTGTGAACTATGTTTTATTCTCACATGACCTAACAACAATTCTGAAATAATATAATATTAGCTTTACTTTACAGTATTACAATTAACCCTTTATCACTTAGATACCTATTTTCATGCAATTTTTTTTAATTATTTTTTCTGACAATGGTGGAGTTTCACCTGTAGGGGAACAAATTGCTTGGCAATCTCTTGTTTAATTTAATACTTTTCTAACTAGATTCAAGTTTTTGAGACTTCATGATACTGATGAGCAGCAAACAGCATAAAACCTGAACAGACTTACTCGCAGGCTGTTCTGGTTTTATGCTGGTTGCAAAAGCCATTTTCACTTTGCTGTTATGGGGTAAAGGGTTAACTGTTGCAGTTTTGATCGCAAATAAACAATATGGAATATTTCTTCTTTGTTTTTATAAAATTGAACATGTGTGATGTTATATGTAAAACTCAAGTAAAATCAAGAAGTATTTTGGATCATGCCTAAACCTGAAACTATTTTGGAACATATATGATCGTGTAAATGACGGAACAAATCCATAAGAAATATGTGAATTTAAATTCCATTGTATGAACAGTTGTGTGCAATGTTTAATTGTTTGTCAAAGCATTATACAGATATGTTGTTGTTGTCTTTCCAAAATGATGTTTATTAAATTGTTTGATTAATATGTGTCATAAGTTATTCAACAATATTAAGCGAGTAAGTACGTAAGTTAGTAAGTACAAACAATATGCAGTTTTCATTGTTCTTCATTTCCAGTTCTTCGAATATGGTAAAAAGAAGAAGAAAAAGAAATCCAAAGGTGCCGAATTAAAGTCATATATGCGCGACGGCCCTGGACCGTCTCATCAAGAGTTTGTCAGTATTCCGGAACCTGATGTCTTGCCGTTTAGTGGTGAGGCTACACCATACCAGTTGATAGAACCAGCAAAGCCACGGAGTAACTCACTTGGTGGGTGTCTATGTGATATGTGCCTCACTCTGTGAAAAGAGGGTTTAATGCATGTGTGTAAAGTGTTGACCAAGATTAGCCTGTGCAGTCCGCACAGGCTTATCAGGGATGACACTTTCCGCGTAGACTGGATTTTTGCTAAGAAAAGATTTTCTTTCAAGGAAAAATATCATAAAAGCGGAAAGTGTTGTCCCTGATAAGACTCTGCAGACGGCAAATCTGGGACAACACTTTAGGCACATGCATTAAACCCCATTGTCCCAGAGCAAATCTCATATGGATTCCTGTTTGACAATGTAGACAAAATCTGATGTAGTTTTTGTTGATAACCAGTGGACAGAAACTTTGGGCTCTGCCTTTTTGTTTTTTCTACTCCTAGGGCTTCAATTAAATCAATTGGATTGTGCTGTCATGTTTTTCTTAGTTATTTCAGAATTAAAGGCGTATGCATATTCCTGTGCGTGCTTGCGTGCTTCAATCCATTACCCTCTTTAATTCGCAACTTTTTCTAAATTTTGCATGCAATTTTTCTCAAATTTTACGTAATAACATCCAATTGCTACATCGCATTTTGTCTAGGTTTTAATGAGATATTGCACATGGTTTAAAATATATATGATAAAAGATTTCACTTTTTAATTATGTTTTAGGAGTAGTTGTTCTCTGTTTAATCTCAAGTATAAAAGCATCTTTGTGCAGCGCAACCCTTCTGACATTTTTTTAGAGATGAAAGCTATTTATTTATACAAATGTAAATGTAGACGTCAAATTGCCCAAGTTTCTACTGGTCAATAGACCTAAAGTTGCCTAAGTTACTACTGGTCAATAGACCTAAAGTTGCCTACGTTACTACTTGTCAATAGACCTAAAGTTGCTCAAGTTTTTACTGGTCAATAGACCTGAAGTTGAACAAGTTTCTACTGGTTAATAGACCAAGTTGCCCAAGTTTCTACTGGTCAATAGAACTGAAATTACACAAGTTTCTTCTGGTCAATGGACCTGAAATTGCCAAAGTTTTTACTGGTCAATGGACCTGAAATTGCTCAAGTTTCTACTGGACAATAGACCTGAAGTTTCCTTAGTTTCTACTGGTCAAGAGACCAAAAGTTGCCCATGTTTCTACTTGTCAATAGACCCGAAATTGCCTTAGTTTCTACTGGTTAATAGACCTGAAGTTGCCCAAGTTTTTACTGGTCAATAGAACTTAAGTTGCCTTAGTTAATACTGGTCAATAGACCTAAAGTTGCTCAAGTTTCCACTGGTCAATGGAACTGAAGTTGCTCAAGTTTAAAATGGTAAATGGGCCTTTAGTTGCCCAAGTTTCTAATGGTCAATGGGCCTGAAGTTGACAAAGTTTCTAATGGTCAATAGATCTTAAGTTGCCGAAGTTTTTTCTTGTCAATAGATCTGAAGTTGACCAAGTTTCTACTGGTCAATGGACCTGAAGCTCCTAAGTTTCTTCTGGTCAATGGACCTAAAGTTACACAAGTTTTTACTAGTTGATGGACCTGAAATTGCTCAAGTTTCTAATATCAAATAGACCTGAAGTTTCCTAAGTTTCTACTGGTCAATAGACCTTAAGTTTCCCAAGTTACTGCTGGTCAATAGACTTGAAGTTGCCTAAGTTTCTACTGGTAAATAGACCTAAAGTTGCCCAAGTTTCTACTGGTCAATGGACCTCACATTGCCCAAGTTTTTCATGCTCAATGGACCTGAAGTTGCCTAAGTTTCTACTGGTCAATTATCCTAAAGTTGACCAAGTTTCTACTGGTCAATGGGCCTGAAGCTTTTGCTTAATATAAATACAATATAATTACAATGAAAATACGATGAAAATGTGCTATATGCTTAAGCTGGTTTACATTCAAAGCCTTTTGCTAAAAGAGACACTCTTGAGTCAGTTAACTAATGTCCAAAGCACCATTGCAAACATTTTTTAATTTAAAAAAATGCTACAAGTTTGTATATAATTTTGTACGCTTTACCAATTCAGCAGTCTAAATACATGTACAAGTTTTTAATTGAACAGATTATCCAAACAAATGACACAAAAATATTACTTGTAAATTTGTTAAATGAAAAAAGTCCTTTGTGCAGTGTTTGTCTTTTATTTATTGATCTATCTGCTTTCATATTAAGCCTAAATGTGTGTCCTAAAAGTTGAATAATATAATATATTATATGTTTGTTATTTCAGGAATTATTGGGAAAGATACCGTTAAAACTACAGCAGATGGAGCCAGGGATAAAGATTCTAAAGGGACCAAACTTGTAATTAAAAACCCATGTAAAAAACTTCCCCATGGGGGCGGAACTAAATATGGACATTGTTTGCAAAATAGTCGCACTGTTAGTGATTTTCAAAGTGGTGGATTTGCCAAAAGCCACAGACGACAAAAGTCTTTGCCCCAACAATATTATTCAACTGTTGAAACAGTTGGGCAACAAGAAGAACTTAAAACTGGTGTGAAAGTAGATACAAATATTTGTAAGGATTTTGCTGTTTCAAAACCTAAGCACTTAAATGAAAAACGTCTTAAAGCATTCACTTCCAATGATGAATACCTGCGTTGTTATCCTGAAAATAACATACAAGATCAACAAATGAATGGCCATCATAGTGTAAAGGGGAGTAACTCATATAATGGATTTGACAACCATAGTAAGGCGCCAAAATGTCATTTAGTAAAGAGTCACTCTGCAGATACCTACTGCATGCAGAGTCATGGTAATGTAGCCTCCAAAGATGAACATTTTCTGAAGCAAAGAAGATCAACAGTAAAAAACGACCCGTCGGAAACAGCTACGATTACCAATGGTGGTTCCAGAAATACATGTATGGACAACAATGATTCAAATGGAACTAAAAGTGATGAAGTTTATAGTAGGAATAGAAGCCATGGATTATTTGACAATCAGCCCTGTAGTTTCGATAATTTTTCTGATGTCTATAGGGTCCCTGGAGAAGTGTGGTTGAGTGAAAACTTAAAAACAGGAAGTCTTGGCCCTCTTAGAAAAGTACTGTCGTTTTTTAAGAGCGATGATTGATTTAATTTACTATATATTTGATCATGTAAGTTTCAGGTGTGATCAATATTCTCCTTCGAAAACCATTGAAAACAATTTTATTATTTGAGAATGAAGCATATTGAATATCTTAACAAGTTTGTAATAAGTTATGTGTGCAGTAACTTTTTATCCTGATTTTCATTTAAATTATGTTGGCATGTATTTTCAGTGTCTAAAATATTGAATTGCTATTAAAAAAATCGTTTGATATGTTTTATTAATTACATAACAATATAAACTGTAAGTGGCTATGTTGTCAAGATAATGTGAATAAATGGTTGGGCACATTGCCGTATCCAACAACCAATTCTTAGACCTAGGTCTAAAAATAAAGAATATACTAGTAGTAGTACTTTGAATTGAAATATTAAATAATTGCTTTAATTTGTCATCAGACTTTGCATTAATTGCCTCTATCAACATCATTTTTCATGTAGAACATTCTGTTAAAGACATTATAAGTAGAAGCCTGTAAATATTAAAACGATGGAACATTTCTTGGTTTTCTTGGTTTCAATAATGGCATTTGGCCTGGGAGCCATAGCAGACTCGCGATATATTGGACAGCGTGATATATCGGACCGCGATATATTGGAGTTGCAGTGTATTGATATTCACCAACCAATTCTTTGATTAAGAATAAACAAAATATTCAATAACACTACCTGAAATTGCCCATATATACCAGGTTAAGCATGGTGCTAACTCCATTAGCAACTTGATCTAAATGAAGTATTATATGATAAAAGATATTAACTGCCATGCTAGACTAACATGTTAAGTAGTTTTAAAACATTACAGTAATAAGATTATTATTAATCTGAAGACTTTAGTCTAAGAATTGGTTGGTGAGTACAGGGCCTGGTCTTGATGGTTCTTACAATAACAGCAATTAAAGTAACTCTTGTTCTGTAAACAGTAACCTAAGCACGTGTCTGTGCTAAAATGCTGGAAGAGATTCAGCAATTCAAAGTTCAGGTTTACTGTTACGGAAGGTGCATGCCAAAAGTTAACCTTTCATATACACAAATTACATATTAGTGGCAAAAGGCAGGTCAATTTATTTAAACATGGCTTATATAGTTTACTGTGAATAAAACTACAGTTTACTTATTGTTTTGTGCACCACACATAAATGGCACATTCAAATCTTTATGATATGCCACCTAATGACTAACAATTACCTTGTTATGCCGTTGGGTTGATTTATTTTACTTCCAACAGCAGAAATATAAATGCTTAATTTAGTTGTGTGCATATTTTATGCATTTACTTGTATGTTATCTAACCCGGTGTTTATATGATTTCATTTACATGTTTATATGTGCTAATTTGATTATTTACACTTGTAGTAATTATTGTTAAAATAAGCAGTGTATGTTACATGAATTGTGCTAATAAGGATGGTCCTATTTGAAGCTGCCCTTGGCCTGTAATTTTATGTGAGCAATTTTACCCTAGAGCAAAGAAATTCTTCACATTTTGGTTGTTTATGACTGAGTCTTAATATTTAAAAAATTTAGTCAGATATTTTGTGACCATTTTCTGATGTGTGATCATTTGCTAATTTGTGACCCAGTTCTACTGACCATTTGCTAATTTGTGACCCGGTTCTACTGACTATTTGCTAATTTGTGACCCAGTTCTACTGACCATTTGCTAATTTGTGACCTGGTTCCACTGACCATTTGCTAATTTTTGACACTTGGTATATTTGTAGTCATTAGTTTGTGACCGTTTGCTAATTTGACAAATGGCAGAGTAAGTCTCCATACTGAGCTTACATACAAATAGAGAGAAATAAAATGGATTGACAAGGACATATTTTTAAATGGTATAAGAAACAGTTCATATAAAAAATTGAATCAGCTTTAGTATAACCAATTAATGTGCTTTCATATTAAACCTAAATGGCACAATTCATTAAACACTAAACAGGCATATGATTTTCCTCATTTCAGCTAATGTCCCCCTTTTCTATTCAAAATTTGCTTCACTTAAAGTTCTCACATTTCGGTAAGTATTTATTTTAGTTTTTATGAACTCAGCCACTAAAAGGGGTGGGCGTTTAAAACCTCCAGTTAGGTGTTCCTTAAGTCACAACCCTGCTAGTGGAAGTACTTGTGACATCTTTGGAGCTATTAACATTCAAGATTCACTTATCCTGTCATCTGTCTTTGACAAAAACAATTCATGGGCTCGAACATGTACCAGTTTTAGATACATCTTAATGTGACAAATATATCAAAGCTGCACTATTGAATTTTGCACTTCAAACCTAAGTGTATTTACATGTACATGGTATGTTTCTATTTGACCACAGACACGTGCCATAATTATATTCTAATCATTGTCTAAAATAAGAGGGTTATCCAATTAGATTTCATTTTCCTTCAACTTATGCATGTTTTAAAGCATGTAAGGCATATCGGGACCATGATTTTTAAAAGATCATTTTTTCACATTGTAAAAACAAAAATTTAATGCTAACCATTATACCAATATAAATTAAATCCATGTATGTTTATCATTTAATTTGATGCTCCTAAATATTTATCATTTAAACTCTTGTATTATGAATGTATGAAATATCAACACTAATGCTTAAAAAGTTTGTTAAAGTATTAACTCATTACATATAACATTAGAAAGCAATTTGTACACATTTGTTAATAGAGTTGCTTAAACACCACTTATCATTTTGGTGGTCATTTTCATTTATGTGTTGTTGGGAAAGTTATGTACGGTAACTAGTTTTTTGTTTAGTTCAAAATCAGTGTACATTTTGTGTTTCTACTTATCAGTTAGCTCTTACTTTCTTTCTTTTCAAATTGTTCATTGACTAGTTAATGTAAAAGTAATAAGGCCCATCCAAAGTATGATGGTATACAGTTAAAGTTATTGATTAGCAATTGATGTTTTGTTTTTGTTGATAATTTTGTAACTTCTTTTATTTCCAGTTTTGGCCAGTAAGCCCATGTTTGCAGAGTTTGAATCTATGTTGACTTGGTGCTTTTGCTTGCCAACTTGCCTGATGAATATGTCCTTTTCTTTAACATTTTGAATGAGATTTGCTTTTTTTAATATACTTGAGTGGCAGCTTACACTTAACATAAATGCATGTACCAAACAATTGTTGACTGCGTTTACATGGTGTATTTATAAAAATGCAAGTTTAATCAGAACTTTTTTGGTAGATTGGATTGCACTTTATGTTTATTTAGACTCTTGGGGGCCTATTTCACAAATTTACCTGCATAAATCTGACATTTTTTGCAATTATTATACCCCCACTAAACAAAGTTTAGAGGGGTATATATGAGTGAGCTTGTCTGTCGGTCAGTCGGTCTGTCTGTCTGTCGGTCGGTCAGTCCTTTCTGCTCTCTAATTCAAGTAGTTTTCATCCGATCTTCACCAAAATTGGTCAGAAGTTGTATCTTGATGATGTCTAGTCCAAGTTTGAACATGGGCCTTGCCGGGTCAAAAACTAGGTCACAGGGTCACTTAGTGCCTTTTAAACATTCAGCATGTTGTCAGCTCTCTAATTCAAGTAGTTTTCATCAGAGCTTCACCAAACTTGGTCAGAAGTTGTATCTAGATGATGTCTAGGCCAAGTTTGAACATGGATCATGGCATGTCAAAAACAAGGTCACGGGTTCACTTAGTGCGTTTTAAACATTGAGCATGGTATCCGCTCTCTAATTCAAGTAGTTTTCATCCAATCTTCACCAAACTTGGTCAGAAGTTGTATCTAGATGATGTCTAGGTCAAGTTCGAATATGGGTCATGCCGGGTCAAAAACTAGGTCACTGGGTCACTTAGTACGTTTTACACATTCAGCATGGTGTCTGCTTTCTAATTCAAGTAGTTTTCATCCGATCTTCACCACACTTTGTTAAAAGTTGTTTCTAGATGATGTGTAGGTCAAGTTCGAACAGGGACCATGCAAGGTAAAAAACCAGGGCATGGGGTCACTTAGTGCGTTTTAAACATTGATCATGGTGCCCGCTGTTTTTTGTGAAGACAACGTGCAAAATATTCTGTGTCAATGCGGCATGTGGTGGTATTCGTCACGTCTGTGACAAAGCTCTAGTTTTAATTATATATGATAACGAATTTTTATTAACATACTCGAATTAATAGTATGTTGGAATATATTTAAATGAGGTGTAGATACTGTACATAACTTGTAATATATTTCAATGAAGTGCAGAATTTTCAATAAATTAAAAAAGCAAAAGTTAAACAAATGCAGATGGAGTTGAGGAAAAAAGGGCCATAACGTGTATCTCAGCATGAACACTTGGGACTGGTTAAGAGTGAAATTGCTGTGACTGCTGTACAAGTCGTAGTTAGTCCACCCACTGTTTTTGTGGTAGTTGGTATTTATTTAACTTTTAATTTATTTCTTTGCAATTTCGGTTATTTGCATATGGACCTACAATTGAAATATCTATTTTCCTAACAATCCAAGTGTACAACTACATGCTATTTGTATGGAAGCCTGGTTCTTATAATATCTTCATGAGATTATATGTGTTTGCTTGTGTTATGTGTACATGTTTGTCACCTTGTGCCAATTCTTAATTTGTTAAAAGACAACATTAACTTTACTGCATCGTTCTAATAGCAAAAATGTCTGTCGGGATCATGTTTCTGGTGTTTATTTATTCCTGTATTTCAAAAATGTTTGTTTTGTTTACATTGAACTCCTTTTAGAAGAGGAATTTTATGTACTATGTAAATCAGTATTAAAGGGACTTAGTGGCCTTCAGTCTTTTCTGTTGGAACACTCTACTATGGATTCTTACACTTTATTCTTAAACTATTTTAATGTCACATGTTTGTCATGTTTGTTGCTCTGCATTTAATACTATGCGCATTAATATTATTATTTGTTTGTATTATTATTTATGTGTAATTATCATTATTTATTGTTAGTCCAGTAGGTAGGCTTCTGCCTAACCAAAGCTTATAATTTAGTCAGTCCCTAATCAAGAAGACAAAACATACATTTTCGTATGTTTATATTTAAAATTAACTTATTTAGTAACTTATAATCTAAACACGTTTTTTTACATGCACGTACACTCGATTTGTATTGACAATAATTAACTTTGAAAAGGGATTTTTTTTATAAATTTAAAAATATAAATGGTTTCTTTTGGAATTTAATATTAGGAATACTTGTTCATCAATTTAATTTGTCAGTGCGTTCACAATCTATATTTTGCTCCTTGACTACTTTAAAAAAATAATATTTTTGTGTTATTTTTTCTCTTTTCTTAGATAAAGATCTTAAATACACTTGCACTCGTTTAATAGAGCAGCAGTCTTAGTCAATTGGCTACTGCTAATAGTTAGACGTTTGCACAAATGAAAATGTCTGCCAAAAAAAAATAATTTTCGAAATGCAATTGTTTCAAATCGAAATGGTCATATTTTTGTAAAACAGCGTGTATGTTTCTGTTGCGTATAACGGTATTTGATGTACAATTAACTTCTATAATGCAATTGTTTTCAATTGTAACACATGTCGCTATTCTGTATGTACTATTTATTAATTGTTGAATGTTAATAAATAATCCATTAAGGTATACTTGTGTAACTTATATTTCAAATTATATGGTCTTATAGATCCAACAAAGTTTCTATGACAACGGTATACATCATCTACTACTATTCAGGTGTGCACAATATTTAGTTGCCATTTTTATTGTAAAGCATGAGAAAGCAGCTTATAGTAATTTACTTTTGGCTGCGTTTTCCGTGGCTACAGTGATTACCTTGACAAACTTATATCAGGGACCTATACAAACACATGAAGTGCTTCAATAAAAAAATTTGACTTGGATTTCGCCATAACGGCTCTTCGCGTTCAATACATGTACTTATGTCCCCTTTAAATTGTCGTCCAGATACGTTTGTGCAGACTTTATTGCGGAATCAATACAGTGTCAGACCCAGGCATGGCTGTCTTACAGAGGCGTACGTCGGTTACGGTGGGGATGCGTTGAAGTTGACGCTTAATCTAGCTGCTAAAGAACGGTCAATTATTCATTTATTAATTCATATTAAACCACAAGTCTTGTTAACCGATGGATAGAACACGGAACACACTAACGAATCTTCATTACAGGGACTCCCAGTTATAACTTGTTCGGTCGGAGCTATATGATAAAGCTTGACGCTTAAAATTCGGCTCGCATCGTGGCCAAGCAAAATGCTGCACCCATACAATTTTCAACATGGTATATTCGGTAATATAATTGTAATCATTTGTGTCTTGTGGCAAGATATTTCTCACACATTATATTGCCTTTAGATTACATAACAATCTAGTTTAGAGTCTGAAAATAGCGCCATTAATGATAAATTAAATTAATCATAGGTAGAGATGGCAATGAAGTCGAAGAATTTAAAGAGAAAAAACATCGCGTTTACCGACAACTAGAAGTGGCGCGGCAGAGGCTGACGCGTTTCCCCACGCCGCATAGATGTTATATTAAAGGGCAATTTTGGGTCGGCAAGGCCTAATTTCTTGGAGCCCCAGGGTGGGTAATGTGGACATGGATAGTTGAGATAGACCGTGTTGTCATAAGAGATGTTCAGTATTAATTTGAAGTCAATTTATTAATACATGAATTTGTTGAATAAATGAAGAAGTTATGTTAAAACAAAATTTTGGGTACAAAAACAAATTTTGGTACGAAAAAAATTTGGTACAAACACAAATTTGGGTACGGAAAAAATGTGAGTTCGAAAACAAAATTGGATAGGACAATATTTGGGTACGAAAGAAAATTTGAGTACGGAAAAAAAATTGGGTAGGAACAAAAATTTGTGTACGAAAAAAAAAATTGGCCACGGAAAAAAATTTGGTACAAAAAATCTGGTACGAAAAAAAAATTGGTAACGAACAAATATGTGGTTACGAAAAGCAAATTGGGTACTAAAAAAAAATTGGTATGAAAAAAAATTGGGTAAGAAAAAATTTGGATACGAACAAAAATTTTGGTACAAAATAAAATATGGGTACGAAAAAAAATGTGGGTATGAACAAAAATTTGGGTACGAAAAAAAAATGGGTACAACAAAAATTGGGCACGAAAAAAAATTGGGTAAGAAAAATAAATTGGGTACGAAATTTTTTGGGTACGAACATTAGTTTGGGTAAAAAAGTATTGGGTACGAAAAATTGTGGGTACGAAAAAAAATTGGGGGTACGGGGAAGTATTACCCTTGGAACTCTCGATAAATTTGCAAGAGGACGGGAACCAAGCTGCCTTTACCTTTATCAATGACCCTGGGCTGGGTAATGTGGACATGGATGCTCGAGATAGAGCGTGGTGTCATAAGAGATGTCCAGTATTAATTTGAAGTCAATTGGTGAATAAATGAAGAAGTTATGTTAAAACAAAATTTTGGGTGGGGGTGGTCGGCCACTATCTCCTACACTATTAGCACTAGAACCTTGAAACTTACACACATGGTACCTATGAGCAAATGTGAGCAACGGTGCACTATTTGGAATTTTGATCTGACCCCTGGGTCAAGAGTTATTATCATGTGCGTCGCATGTAGTTAATAAAATGAGTTTGTCTTTTTTACCCATTTATTTACTCATAACTTTTGACCCAGGGGTCAGATAAAAATTCCGTCGCCTTCACCGTCGCACATATGCTCATAGATTCCGTGTGTGTAAGTTTCAAGGTTCTAGTGCTAATAGTGTAGGAGGAGATAGTGGCCGAACGGACGGACAGAAAGATGGTGACCAATACAATGTCCCCACGCTTTTAAAAGCGTGGGGATTAATACGATTTAGTTAATAATAGCATACTTAATTCCCATAACACGGATCCAGTAAATATGTTACTAGAGAACCAATAAAATAGTATTGACGGTTTTCAATTAACGGAACAAGTTCAAGGAGTTGCCGGAAATTAAAATGTGTGTGTTAAGTATAACAAAAACAACAGAAACGAACGGTGCGCTCACGTTAATTTAAGAGAACAGTCATCAACCTTCCCATGAACAGCGTGAGAGCAGCTAGAAACAATGGTTGGAATACTTCTTTACACCTGCATCTACATATCGTATATCGCTGCAGTCAAGCTTAACTATTACGCGACGGGTATTACGAGAAATATGATGAAGAGTGAAAAATAGTAGGGTATGAAGAGTTTGATAGTTAACAGACAGAAGGATAGTCAAGTAGAAATCCACAGTTACGCTTCATTCCTCACCCACATGCCTCTCCGGCAACGGTCGCAGCCAAGAGGTTTGAACCTCAACCGGCACGGCTATGAGCGGTCGTCGGGAGTTGCTTTGTAGCTGGCGCCTACAGCTTATTTAGAATTGTGTCGAGTATGTATAATTACCCGCTTGAAGGATACCAAGTTAGGGAATTCAGCAACGGAGGCCGGACAGTTGTTCCAGATAGTAATTAAACTTGGAAAGAAGCTGTATTTGTAGATGTTGATATCGTCAGGAACTTGATAGAGTGATTTGAAGTGTCCTGTTTGAGCGATGGAAAAGGTATTGAGTCACTTGAATGTCTATCAGATCGTTTGAGATCTTAAAAACCATCGTCAGTTTGACATTGGTCCTTCTCGACTCTAAGGTTTCCAACTGTAGGTGGCCGAGAATGGATGTGACACTATTGGTGTTATGATATCTGTTCATCAGATAAATGTCTGCTCTTCTCTGGACCATCACCAGATAATTGATCTGTTCCTTCTGGTATGGATTCCAGACAGTGCTGCAGTGTTCTAGGTCTTGGCGAACAAGAGAAAAGTATGTTTCACTGTTTATATCCTCGAAATCCTTGGATAACTGTTGCCTTTCCTTATTTCTTTTTCGATATGCGACTTCCATGACATGTGCTTTGTCAGTAACATCCCAAGGTACATCGATGTTTCCTCATATGCGAGTTTGTGGCCTTTAAGGGGGTAATTATATGTGATGGGTGATCGATTTCTTCAGACTCGAAGGATTCTGCACGTTTCCGGTTAGAAACCCATCCTCCAAAGCTTCTCCCACAGGCGATGGAGGTCTTCCTGAAGCAATGCGCAGTCACGCCCTGGTGAATTTTTTCTTTTGACCACGCAGTCGTCTGCACAGAGCCTAGTCTTGGAAGAGACTTTTAGGCGTTGTCATTAATGAAGATCAGGAAGACGATCGGTCCCAGAACATTCCCCTGGGGCACTCCACTGACTACTGAGGAAGAATATCAACAGCAACTCTCTGCGCTCTGTCTGTCAAGAAGGCTCGGATTCATTGTCAAAGTGAGGCAGCTTGTTGCTACCGTTCTCGAATATTTACAGAATCCATTGGCATGAGCCGAGGCGAATTTTAGTAAGGTGGGTTATTATCGACCTCAAACATTTTTGTAAACAATATAATATATCAGGGTGCACTAGATTATTTTATCTGCATTATGATATGGATTGAATTTCTCGTAGTTTCGCGAATTTTCGGTCGATCTTCTTGTCTGTATATTTTTTTTACTTACGGTACATTAACGCGTTAGTGCATTGTGGCCTACTAGAACATGTACGTCTACGGACTATACCGCACTGTCAAATATACGCCAGAATTGTGCTATAACAACTATTGCTAATTGTTTATGCGTAATGTCAACAAAATGGACCATGACTGCTACGTTAGCATTTCATAATTGCGTAAAAGATTAATCTGGTAAGCTCCTTATTAAGGTCGTTTCAAAAGGTTTTATGATGGAGTCGTATTGGAGATTCGTCCCACAGCAGTTTCGTGCCACTGATATTTGAGTATCAAATCAAATCAAAATTTATTTATTGTCGGTATGAAATAATTTGTATCTAACATAATCTATGTATAGCTTTTGATCGACCTAACAAACAGTAGCAACTTGAAGCACATCATCAAATAAAAACATGACAAACATAAGAAATATTTATTTTATATAATATAGCACAATTAACGCAGTACATGGTAGGTTCTTGTTGAGTCGTGGGTATGGAGATCTCACAAAATCACTTGACAGATTAATGGCAGTTCATTACGAAAATTGTTTTGACACAGTTACCATCGTTTTGCTGATCAATAATGCGATAAAACAGGTCATATATTGTAACACATCAAATATTTCCGCTGTTATGTTTTGTTCATTTAACCCCCGTTCTCACAGAGCTGCGACTTGACCACAATTATCCCGATCAAGCCACGATCTGAAAAAAAGGATCGAGGCCGATCAGAGTCTTAATCGAGCAATGTGGCAAATGAGGGTATTCATTTCGACCATTCAACAATGCCCCTACGTCAAACACTTACTGCGTTTACTGCTGCAACATTCAAGGTCACACTACGACGCTACGCAGAGCTTTTACTGCGCTTTTACTATGATCATGAAGATCTCTCCATTATTCTGTTGGGCTGCCTGTATGATTACGGCACTTCTACTACGCTCTTTTAAGGACTCGCATTCTTGTTGGCCAGGATCCCGATACACTTGTTTTAGGCATGTTCAAAATAAGCGTGGCGAGAGCGCAGAGCTTTCCGCTCATGAAGACTTAACCGCAATCATACTGCGCTTATGAAGACTCCACTACGTTTCTCCTGTGTTCTGTCACGATCGGCCACGTTTTCGGCCATGCTTTGACCGTAGTAGAAGCAGCGTTTGTGTGTGAATGGGGGGCTAGCGTTCTTAACGTATCACAAAATGGTTTATTTATGAGTACTTTTCATACTTCATCATCTGTTGACTTTTTTTCACAAGAAATTAATCTCCTTATGCTGTTGCAATGTCAGTTTTAAGGCTTTTTAGTATGCAAATCTTGAAATTGAAATAGCTGCTTATCTCAACAAAAAGCTATTTTCAAGATGGCTGTTTGACACCATCAACACAATTGATTATTTCCTAGTTTTACTGACGATTCACATTTGAAAAAAAGCAACAAATACAATGGCCAAAGGTTAATAATTATGTTTGAAATGATATATATAGGATCAGGCACGAGTTGTCATATCATACCATATTTTATTTAACGAGTTCAGGAATTTTGTTAGTAATTGAGCCTTTGGCAAGCTTACTAACGAATTTCCTGGACGAGTATAATAAAATATGGTATGATATGACAACGTGTGTCAGATCTTTTTTTATGCCCCCGGATCGATAGATTGGGATTTTTTTTTCTTTTGTCCAGTCTGTCTGTCTGTCTGTCTGTCTGTCTGTCTGTCTGTCTGTCTGTCTGTCTGTCTGTCTGTCTGTCTGTCTGTCTGTCTGTCTGTCTGTCTGTCTGTCTGTCTGTCTGTGTCTGTCCCAAAACTTTAACCTTGGTTAAAGTTTGATAACTTTTGCAATATTGAACATAACAACTTGATATTTACCATGCATGTGTATCTCATGTAGCTGCTCATTTTGAGTGGTGAAAAGTCAAGGTCATGGTCATTTATCAAGGTCAAAGGTCAAATATCATTGTATTTTTCTTTCCTAAAACTTTACCCTTCGTTAAAGTTTTATCGTAACTTTTTTAATATTGAACACAGCAACTTCATATTTGGCATGAATGTGTATTTCGTGGAGCTGCACATTTTGAGTGGTGAAAGGTCAAGGCTATTCTTCAAGGTCAAAGGTCAAAATAAAAAAAAAAAAATTCATTTCTCGGTTAAATCTTTTACTTACTTCTCATGCAGCTGCACATATTTAGTTGTGAAAGGTCAAAGTCAACCTTCAAGGTCAAATATCATTGTATTTTTCTTTCCTAAAATATTAACCTTCGTTAAAGTTTTATCATAACTTTTTTAATATTGAACACAGCACAGAAAAAAAAAAATCATTTCTCCATTCAATCTCTTACTTACTTCTGGTGCAGCTGCACATTTTAAGTGGTAAATGGTCAAAATCAACCTTCAAGGTCAAAGGTCAAATATCATTGTATTTTTCTTTCTTATAACTTTAACCCTTGTTAAAGTTTTATAATAACTTTTTTAATATTGAACACAGCAACTTCACATTTGGCATGCATGTGTATCTGGTGGAGCTGCACATTTTGAGTGGTGAAAGGTCAAGCTTCAAGGTCAAAGAACAAAAAATAAAAAACATAAATTTTCTTTACTTTTTATGACCCCGGATCGAACGATCAGGGTGTATTGTTTTTGGCCTGTCTGTCTGTCATTCTGTCCCAAAACTTTAAACTTGGTTAAAGTTTGATAACTTGATAAGTTTTGCAATATTGAAGATAGCAACTTCATATAATTTGGCATGCATGTTTATCTCATGGAGCTGCACATTTTGAGTGGTGAAAAGTCAAGGTCAAGGTCATCCTTCAAAGTCAAAGGTCAAATATCATTGTATTTTTATGTCCCCCCCTATATTGTTTTTGCCCTGTCTGTTGGTCTGTTGGTTGGTTGGTCTGTTGGTTGGTTTGGGCCAACTATAACATTTTGCAATAACTTTTGCTATATTGAATATAGCAACTTGATATTTGGCATGCATGTGTATCTCATGGAGCTTCACATTTTGAGTGGTGAAAGGTCAAGGCCATCCTTCAAGGTCAGAGGTCAAATATATGTGGCCAAAATCGCTCATTTTATGAATACTTTTGCAATATTGAAGATAGCAACTTGATATTTGGCATGCATGTGTATCTCATGGAGCTGCACATTTTGAGTGGTGAAAGGTCAAGGTCATCCTTTAAGGTCAGAGGTCAAATATATGTGGCCCAAATCGCTTATTTTATGAATACTTTTGCAATATTGAAGATAGCAACTTGATATTTGGCATGAATGTGTATCTCATGGAGCTGCACATTTTGAGTGGTGAAAGGCCAAGGTCAAGGTCATCCTTCTAGGTCAAATATATGGGTCAAAATTGCTCATGTAATGTAACTTCTGCAATATTGAAGCTAGCAATTTTATATTTGACATGCATGTGTATCTCATGGAGCTGCACATTTTGAGTGGTGAAGGGTCAAGGTCAAGGTCATCCTTCAAGGTCAAACGTCATATAGGGGGACATTGTGTTTCACAAACACATCTTGTTCTTTCCTAAAACTTTACCTTTCTTTAAAGTTTGGTCATAACTGTTTGAATATTGAAGATAGTAACTTGATATTTGGCATGCATGTGTATCTCATGAGTATCGCTTGACAATAATCTTGTTAAAATGTAAGCAGCAGTATAATATCAGTTCTATACATTCAAAATTAAGAACTGTGTGAAAGATTGCCGATCTTTACCCAAGGAGGGGCCTCGCCTAACCTTCCATAAAAAGAAAAGGTGTAAAAATGCTGACAGAGAAAATGGAACACAAAAGTGCCACAAAATAAAAAGGGCTTAAAGACAATTATCACCTATAATCAGATTTGAAGGAAACTGATAAGAAAATTTCACACAATTAAAGCAACATAATACAATACTGATGAATGAAAAATAAAATATGTGAAGAAAAGTAGTGGTTTTGTCCCAGTAGTAAAGCTGCATTCAAGGTATAGGTGGGAATATTATTGGGAAACTTCAGCACATTTGCCACTTTTTTTTTTTAATCGTAATAAAACATGTTATTGTTTACTCCACTGGTGGCTAGCATGTGGCTATGATATTAATTAGTAAAAACATCATTTTGAATTAACAATAATCAAATAATAATGAAAAATCAACTTCTCTGAAAATACATGTTCACTATTAAATATATATAATTTTATATACTACTATAACAAGGATTTCAACTTGAAATGAGCCGACAATAGGGTGCAGCGATTTGTACAGCCATTACTTTATCAATTGTGTATTGATTTCCATGAACTTGGTCTTATTAAATGCTGAAATGAATTTCTTTTCTGGAAATGTAAATATCTTGCAATATTTTTACAAATGCTATGTCAAATTTTAAGAAATAACACGAAACACATTTGACAACTCGTGTGACCTACTCGTCATCTGATATAAATATTTTACCACCTCTTACACACAGACTTATTACCTGTGAAATGCACCAACCACAAGTGTGAAAAAGACGTAAATTATGACAACTGTATATTCATATAATTAAAAAAAACATCTGTATGATTTATACTTATAAACTTATATAATCCTTTTATAATCTATATCTATTTCTGAATATTTAAAAATAAAAAATGTTGGGGGAAGGGAAGTTGACAAAAAAATATGCGAGTTTACTACAGCGCAAGTTGACTTAGGTACAAACTGAATGACACACTGTTGAGCTTAGTGACCTGGGGGTGAATAGCTGGGAGTTGGATTATTGCAACTATTTATTCGAGATACATGTATCAGTGATTTTTTTTGCTTTATATTTAACAGTTGTTGCCTTTTGAAATTGATTGAGAAAAAAAGTGTGATAGATCATGAAATTGGGAAAAAATTAACATTATTAAAATGATTATAAATAACAATATTCCAATTGTTTATATTTGCATGTTAAACTGCTTTCTAAAATTTATATTATAAAGTGCTAAGGAATTAAATTGCTGTACAGTAATCTCAAAAAAACAATTATTGCATTTATTGGAATACAATCACTTTTTTGCAAAAAAACTACAGCCTCTTACATGCTGTTTCCTAATTACAAAAAGTAAAAGTCTGTTTTCCAATCGCAAAAAGTAACATTTTTACCCACAAAATCTGACCAGAATCCACCCACCCCCCAAAAAATATGCCAAACTTTTCCAATAAATTAAGCCTCAGGTTCCTCCCTACTCAATTATCAGTAGCACAAAACATTGATCACCCTTTTATAAAATGGGGGTTGAGGATGGAGTAGTACTTTGAGAATGAAATTGATGCCATCATCCTTCCTCTTGGGAATTTTTGGTACTTCAAATGTGATTTTTATGCCCCTGGATCGAAAGATCGGGGGTATGTTGTTTTTGTCCTGTCTGTCTGTCATTGTATGTTTCTGTCTGTCTGTCTGTCTGTCTGTCTGTCTGTTTGTCTGTCTGTCTGTCTGTCTGTCTGTCTGTCTGTCTGTCTGTCTGTCTGTTTGTCTGTCTGTCTGTCTGTCTGTCTGTCACAAACTTTTGCAGTAACTTTTGTAATATTGAAGATAGCAACTTGATATTTGGCATGCATGTGTATCTCATGGAGCTGCAAATTTTGAGTCGTGAAAGGTCAAGGTCATCCTTCAAGGTCAAGGGTTAAAAAAAGAGCAAAAATGCGGCGCATTAGGGGACATGGTGTTTTCTGACAAACACATCTCTTGTTTATTCTCGATTTCAAAGAGCCTTTGATGGGTACTTTGTAAAGAAGGAAACTAAATCACTTGGAATTCTTTTATGTTTTTGGAAAGATATATTCTCTGTCAGGTTATTTGACTATCATGAAAACTGCTTAATAGCAAACATGTTTATGAAGTTCATGGTTAAAAATATGTGCTTGTATTAATTACAGTGTTATTTATTTATAATTCAGTATTCAAAAGAAATATGTGACTAAATTATGATATTTTTCTTTTCCCCTTTAGTACAAGAACTGATCAACTAAACCCACAGTGGGAGAGTATTTCCCTTGGACAGACTAGAACAACAGCCAATTATATACCAACAATGTTACTTCACTTCTGACAATGTTCGCTTATGAAGATCTTGCTTATGAGTGTCCATCTGTTGGAAGCAATGCATCTTTGCCTGGAAATATGAATGCTAACTCTTCAAATATGGAAACAATTTTACCCCACCAACTGAGTCCCTCTGATGTTTCAATGGAAGCTGATGACCGACTTTTGATGGAACGTTGGTATGCCCAGCACTCCGAGAATGTTGATGCAATGCAAGGCAGTGGTGATATGGCAGCTAGAAAAGGTCTGCCTGAAAGTCAGACAGACCAGTCTGGTCTGATGTCTGACCCTGGTAGTGTTAATCAACAATGTAAAATCTCTGTTTCCAATGGAAACTCATCAGTTCTAACGACACCAACATTATATGCAAATGATATTATCAGTGATAAAAGACACTGTTTGGATTCTCATAATTGTGCCTTTTTGAAACCTGATGTTATGGATGTCAAACCAGTTCTCTCCACATCCCAAACGGACACTTACCATGGTAAGGGACAGTGTTGGGATTTTTGCATCCCAAGACAGGGGGTTAGGCCATCAGTTTTTATTTTACCAGTTAATGATCCTCGTGTACGAATGCTTGTAATCAGCTGCGTTTCAAAGTCAAATCCCTCACAAGACATTTCTGAAAGATTGAGCAATGAAATGCCTCCTTTGATGTGTTCTGAAAGGGAAGAAGTTGTGGTGACATCAGAGGAAGTGGATTCAAATCTGTCAGAAGATTCTGGTGAATCGTTTTCTGATGATTCTGGAGAGCTGTTAATTGAAAGAAACAAAAGGAAAATTCAGAGCTATCATTCAACTATTCCGGCACCAAAGAGAGTTAGGGATCAAGGTTTTTCCAGTGGCATAGTTAACATGAGAGATGCTTCAGTAACAGGTATGGTTATTTAAGTTTTGAAAGGCTGTCGTATATTATGTGTAAAATTGCTTATATTACTGTATAAAGTAACAATTTAACATTGATTTCAACCTCATAAGTGTGCCAAATATCAATTATTTCATAAAGACTAGAAAACGGGCACTTGCGCGAAACAACTAGGTCATTTAATAAATATTGTGCACTTTGTTACCGTACTCAAACTATATTTTGTTGTATGTACAAGCTATAAACAATGACATTTTTCACAGATATAAAACACTTGTTCAGTAAAAAAATCAGATATTATATGCAATCCTTATATAAAAAAAACATGAAAGCTAGCTGCTACTGATATGTCATTTCTTTCTTTTTACCAGGTTTTCCGAAGGAAAAAACTGGTTATTAGATTGGCGAATGCGGGCGGGCTGGCTGGCTGGCTGGCTGGCTGGCGGGCTGGCTGGCTGGCTGGCGGGCTGGCGGAATAAGCTTGTCCGGGCCATAACTATGTCGTTCATTGTCAGATTTTAAAATCATTTGGCACATTTGTTCACCATCATTGGACGGTGTGTCGCGCGAAATAATTACGTCGATATCTCCAAGGTCAAGGTCACACTTTGAGTTCAAAGGTCAAAAATGGCCATAAATGAGCTTGTCCGAGCCATAACTATGTCGTTCATCGTCAGATTTTAAAATCATTTGGCACATTTGTTCACCATCATTGGACGGTGTGTCGCGCGAAATAATTACGTCGATATCTCCAAGGTCAAGGTCACACTTTGAGTTCAAAGGTCAAAAATGGCCATAAATGAGCTTGTCCTGGCCATAACTATGTCATTCATTGTGAGATTTTAAAATCATTTGGCACATTTGTTCACCATCATGGGACGGTGTGTCCCACGAAAGAATCGTGTCAATATCTCCAATGTCAAGGTCGCCACGACTAAAAATAGATTTAAAAAAAAAAAAAAACTTACAAAGGGGGTTAATTTTTTTTGGTCATTTCAAAAGTTCAGTTTGAGTTTTCTCCCTTTATCAGATTTTTTTTTCACAATGAAAACCTGGTTTTGTGACAATTTTGTCCCTTGTTTTTAAATAAAATAAAAACTGCACAAGCCAATCAGCAAATTACTAGTGTGTACATGTACACCAAATAGAACTATGGGATCATATATTATATGGGAATGGTATGTCACAAAGGCTTGAATATGCTTATCTCAATTGGATAATAATTATTATGTTTTGCATATTACCAAGCAACGCTGTGTTTTTGGCCTCATTTGATGATGTAGAACTGTCCCAATTATTTTAAGGTTTTCAGATGTGTTTATTCCAACAAGTATGCAAGCCATGAACGTAGATTTCATTAAGGGTCCTGCCTATAATGCCAAGTTTCTCAGACATATTTATTTGAACATACATGTAATAACCGGCCATCTAACCAGATTTCATGAGAAGGGTCACGCATATTTTGCCATGCAACTGGGACATATTTATTTTAAAAGGGTCCCGCCTATCCGGCCTTTATTCTAACAGGTCAGCCAGACATTATACCAGATTTCATGTTGGATCACACCTATCATACCCAACTGGCCGCGGATGCAACAGTAGCTGCTGCTCAAAATTGCAACATGTTCGTGGACATGTCAGTCTTTGACAGCGATGAAGAGCTGTCTGACAGCGATGAAGAGTTGACTCCAGATACATGTATGGAAAAAAAGACACACGCAAATGGTAAGATGAATGGGATTTCTCAGGGGGTTTTCTATCCATTTTGGGAAAAGGAGTCTGGTCAAATTGGGATTTTTGAAATCGATAAAATGGCAAATTTTTGAATTTTTTTAATCAACAAATGGACCAAAATGGGATTGTTTTTATCAACAAATATTGACACATCAGGCCTTTTCCAGGCCATTTAATTTTGGAAAAAAAATTGTATAAATTATAGTTAACTTATATACATGTACTTTGTTGGATGTAAACAAAACAAAATTGAGATATAATAATCTTTAGACACTTCCTAAAAAAATAGTTTTTATTTTTGTTGGGGGGTGGAAATTTCACTTTGGGATTGGGTCCGTTTGCTTTGGGGTTGGGTCCGTTTTACAGCCTTTTTACATAGCAGGAAAACCCTTGGTCTGTTAAGTCTGCATCTCCAGCCCCCTATCCCAATCCCCTAATTTAAGAAAAAAAGCTTTGGCTTCAAGCAGAGTTTTTTTCCTTCTTTGAGACACGCAGAATATCGGCCCTTTCCCCAAGATGTATTTTTTCCCTCTTACAGAGATTTTCACCCAAAACAATGAAATCTTAATTTGAACCTTTAATTATGGTTTGGTTTGTTGAAAACCATGGCCACCAGGTGGCAGGGCATTTTTACTCATATGGCTATATATATGGCTATAGTAAAACCTTGTTATCACTCTAGAGGCCACATTTATTGTCTTATCTTGATGAAACTTGGTAAGAATTGAAGATTTGTCTCAATGATATCTTGGGCGATCACGAAAATTGTTCCGGTTGGTTGAAAAAAATGGCCACCAGAGGGAGGGGCATTTTTCCTAATATGGCTATAGTAAAAACTTGTTAACACTCTAAATGTCACATTTACTGTCCAATCTTCATAACACTTGGTCAGAACGTTTGTTTTAATGATATCTTGGATCAGTTCGAAAATATTTTAGGTCTGTTGAAAAACATGGCCGCCAGAGGTCGGGGAATTTACCCTGATATGGCTATAGTAAAGCCTTGTTAGCACTCAAAAACTTACATTTATAGTTCACTCTTCAGGAAACTTGGTCAGAACATTTGTTCTAATGATATCTTGGGGCTGCCCTGAGCAGGTCAGTTCCTTTGTGTTGCTTTGAACTGTCGCATGGCGGCTCAAAACATGCAACATCCCTGAAAAAACTTAACACACAATCTGAAATAAAGTTGTCAACAAATAGCGCTTATCCTAACGCTTCTATCTGAAAGAAGTCGATATGCTTTATTTACAGCTTTACTGCATTAGTGGTTTAAAGGAAATATCAAGTGCCAGTTAAGATTTTTGCAAAAAAGGAAGGTGCCCAAAGCTTAACCCTTTCAGTGCGGGAACCGAATTTTGAAGGCCTGTGCAAACAGTTTGGATCCAGACGAGACGCCACAGAATGTGGCGTCTCATCAGGATCCAAACTGTTTGCTATTCTGATAGTATTCTTTGAAAAAAATCGAAGAAAATGTTAATTTTAGAAATTCTGCAGACGACATTTTAGCAGACGACAAATTTCCCAGCATGCAAAGGGTTAAAGAGTTATAAAGATAGTACAATTATAATGATCTGATTGCAGAGAATGCTGTAAAGAAAACTGTCCCCCATTCTCGGAAACTAGCTAAGACTAAGTCTTATTGGATATTGGATGACCTAGTGGATGACCTAGTGGATGACCTAGTGGATGACCTAGTGGATGACCTAGTGAAAAAAGAAGTTGAGGTTTGTATTTATAAGTAACCCATATTTTGTTTTCCCTTTACGCAATCTGGCCGTGGGAGGAATAACCATCGGCTACCATATCACTTTTTCCCCATAAGAAGCAAAGAGAAAATGGCTTTTGCAACCAGCATAAAACTAAAACAGTCTGCAAGTAAGTCATTGTCTGTTCAGGTTTTATGCTGTTTGCTGCTTATCAGTATCTAAGGGTTGGAACTGAAACCTTTAAAACTTGGATCTAGAAAGAAAGGCCTTTAATGAAATTAAATTTTCTGAGGGACTACAAATGCGTAAAAATACATATCTAAGTGGTAAAGGGATATCATCATGCGTCCATAGGTATGCGTGTTCCTCTCTCCTGATGCTTGTGCTTTCAAATTATGTTTAACTATCGGGTGAATCTTGCTTTCACTGTTGTATGACCTTTATGTTTGGTGATCATAAAGTAAGGATTTACAGCAAAAAATTTTGGCAGAATTTTGGTCCTTGGTCTGTGTTTCTGCTAAAGTATGTATAGTCCTAAATGTGTTTGTTTTTAAGTCTTCTTTATCTGCTTGGCTGATCTCTGTCAAACATTTACTACCCAATTAGATTTAATGTGCAGACCATAGTTAAGAATAACATTTTTGCTTAGACCAGTGTTTGCAGAATAATGGCCTTTTGTTTTTATGCCCCCCACTTCATGATGTTGGTGATGGGTTCATGCATCACTGTTCCAGCATATGAACTTGTGCACTTTCATAATTTGGTTTGGATATTTTCAATAGAACCAAAGTTATACCAGTTACTCAAGACAGCTTTACTGCTAGAGGACTCAAACTTAAGATACAGATGAACTGCCCTGTTCACTTGCGCGCCTTCATAATTTGTTTCCCTGGTTTTCGACACAACTGGAGTTGTTTCATTTTGTACCAAAACATTACATTTTTAACCAGGTTTTCCAAAGGAAAACACTGGTTATTAGATTGGCGAATGCGGGCGGGCTGGCTGGCTGGCTGGCTGGCGGGCTGGCTGGCTGGCTGGCGGGCTGGCGGAATAAGCTTGTCCGGGCCATAACTATGTCGTTCATTGTCAGATTTTAAAATCATTTGGCACATTTGTTCACCATCATTGGACGGTGTGTCGCGCGAAATAATTACGTCGATATCTCCAAGGTCAAGGTCACACTTTGAGTTCAAAGGTCAAAAATGGCCATAAATGAGCTTGTCCGAGCCATAACTATGTCGTTCATCGTCAGATTTTAAAATCATTTGGCACATTTGTTCACCATCATTGGACGGTGTGTCGCGCGAAATAATTACGTCGATATCTCCAAGGTCAAGGTCACACTTTGAGTTCAAAGGTCAAAAAGGGCCATAAATGAGCTTGTCCTGGCCATAACTATGTCATTCATTGTGAGATTTTAAAATCATTTGGCACATTTGTTCACCATCATGGGACGGTGTGTCCCACGAAAGAATCACGTCAATATCTCCAATGTCAAGGTCGCCACGACTAAAAATAGATTTAAAAAAAAAAAAAAATTACAAAGGGGGTTAATTTTTTTTGGTCATTTCAAAAGTTCAGTTTGAGTTTTCTCCCTTTATCAGATTTTTTTTTCACAATGAAAACCTCGTTTTGTGACAATTTTGTCCCTTGTTTTCACTTGAATTGCACGTTACTGTATTGCTTTTAGAGGGTTGAAACATTCAGCCATTCCTGTCATATAAAACAAGCATTTTTATGTTTAATATATTTCTTTGGCTTAATTAATTAGCTAATGCAGTGATTTTTTTTCTTCTTTGGATGGGTGCGGTAAACGGACCCGTTCCCAATGATCTACATGTACGGACCTGTTCCCAAAATGAACTGGACCCATCCCAATTTCTGAAAAAATACAAAAATCCCAATCAAAATCGAGTAAACAATCGTCGAAAAACGCCAACTTGACGTATTTCGAGACCATTTTAACTTACGGCCTATTTGACTTCTCAATCATTGTCTGGTTTAAACATTTAATGTTACATTCCTACATTCAATACTTGTATGTTATTGCGAAATATAAACCAGTCTGAATTTTCTTACGCTTCCGGCAATATTCCCCATGAGTCACAATCGTAAGTATTATAGAAAGAAATTAAAGCCTAGTGAAGTCAAAAGCAATTCGTTAAGCGATTTTGGCTTAGTAAAAAGTTTTGGTGTCTGTTTCGTTCACCCATTCTCCTCAGTACACTGCAACCAAAACTGATAACACACTTAGTGCTCTGATAAGGCTATGCAACCTGGCAGCCTGGGGGTGTCTAGACTCTCATCAGCGCAGAAAGGCACCATTCTTGATATATTTAAAGCAGTTAAAAACAGAGAACTCTGCCTGTAACAATCTGTGTCCTGATAGCATGTTGTTGTTTGTGCAAGACTGTGAATAAAGTTTATGTTGCTTTCCTGTGTTATTTAAAGCTAACAAAAGTTAAACAAAGTCATTAAAATACCATTGTTCAATTGGTACAATGCACAACTTGATTTTTCCCAATTGGAAGATTTCGTGACTCATTTATTCCCAATTTGGTTGTTTCACAACGCGAAAAATTCCCAATGGCATGGGCACTGGACCCATTCTTAATTGGGTGAAACAAATCACTGGCTAGGGGGTATTAAAGATTAAAATTTTAAACAAGCAAGCATAAATATGTATGTTAACACTTGAGATTAAGAACATGTTGAAATCTCCGAAAACCATGATAACTTTTAACAGTACATGGCTAATGTTGGCATGTTTTTATTTTGGTCAATAAACTGTAACAGCTACTTTCTTTTGTTAAGTACAGTTTGTTTGAGAATAAGGTTTTTCATACATATTGCATTGGATGCTTTTAGTTTTTACTAAAAGATTATTATCAAAAGAATATAACCTGTTAAATGTAAAAAAATATTCTTTGTCTTAAAATCCATTGCAGCAAGCGAAGAAAGCCAAGAAACCAAAAAAGGGCAAGACTGACAACAGTCTCGGAGAGAGAAACTCTGCCAACTTTATGAACCTGGAACCTCCGGATGATGACAACATGCTCTGTAAGCCCTATAATTAAAATCAATCACCTCTCACTAGAAAGTCCCACTCAAGCGCAACAAGAATAATACTCATTTTTAGCTCACTTATGGCTTAGTTCACAACTTGAGCCATTGTTGTCATTCTAAGTTCTGTGTAATGTGTTGTGCATAGGAAATATATGGAGTGGTACTACTCTACAGGTAACAGTTAAATCAATCTTTATACAAGTTTGTCATCATGTTTGTATTGACAACATCGAGGCCAAGTTAGAACCTGGGTCAGGTTTGTTGGCAACAAGGTTAATAGGTAAAATCCTATAAAATCTGTGTTACTTCTCTAGAAGGCACATATATAAATCAATCTTGACGAAACTTGGTCCAAATGTAAAATTTTGCAATATCTAGGCAAACTTTAAATGTGGGTCAAGTGGTGTCAAAACTAGGTAACAAGGTCAATTTTTGAAAACCTTATTACAATTTTAAAGCCTTATTTATGAATTAATGTTCTTCAGAATGTGTATTTTACAAAATCTAGGCCAAGTTTGACTAAGTTGAATTAAGTGTGGTTAAACAAAAACTAGGTTATTGGGCCAAATTTCTGAAAAACCTTGTGACCATTTGACAAGTTGTATAACTATTCTTTCTTGAAGATACTATGTTAGAATGTTCATCTTAACAAAACCCAGAATTTTGGTCAGGCGTGGTCACGCATCTAAACTAGATCACCAGGTCAAATTTTAGAAAAAATAGCTATAACCCTTAAAATTCCTCATTTGTGGCTAAATTGGATATATCTTTGTCTAAATGTTTTCCTTGACAGTATCAGGCCTAAATTAAAACTGTGTCAGGTAAAGTAACAAACTAAGTCAACCAAGTCTTTACCATTGTACCTTGAACTGAGATAAGTGCATTAAAGTCTCGGTTGTTTGGCTCAAACATTCAGATGGGGGCATAGTTCGCCACCTTGGTGCAAAAAAGTACCATGTTAGATTGAAATGAGAAGGCACATGGTTCCTTTTTGCACCAAGGGGGCAATTTGCTTTTCTGTCAGATTATGTTTTGCACATTACTCATAAAGTAAAAGACCATTTGATATAATCATTTACACTAATTATGTAAACTGATCACTCTGGGTATAGTTATACTATTGGGTGTTATGATGCACAGCATGTTTTCGCATATAAATCCTAACCCTTTGCATGCTGGGAAATTTGTCTTCTGCTAAAATGTCTTCTGCTGAATTTCTAAAATTAGCATTTTCTGTGATTTTTTTCAAAGAACACTATCAGAATAGCAAACAGTTTGGATCCTGATGAGACGCCACGTTCTGTGGCGTCTCATCTGGATCCAAACTGTTTGCAAAGGCCTTCGAAATCCGGTTCCAGCGCTTAAAGGGCTAATTAGCAGCTTTGTAATCTTTATCATGACATACAGTAAGTTCTTTTAATTGGATGAACAAGAAGTTAATTTCAGCCTTTGACTTAGTTTGATTGTTGTCGTCTGGTTATTTTGCTTTCTTAGACTGTGGAGAATGCAAGAAGGAGTTTGAAGGGGACTGCCCTGTCCATGGACCGTACAACTACATACAGGACAAAGAGGTGGAGCTGGGTTCATATTTAACACATAAATTAAATGTGGAAGAGAGGATAAGGAAATTACAAACATATCACATGTTATTATGGGCATATGAGACTGTTACTTCAAAAGTGTATTAATAAATGTATGATTTTTATACACCCGTTTTTAAAAACATGACGTATTATAGTTCCACCCGTGGCGGGCGGCGTCTTTACTTGAAGTACTTTTCATCCGATCTTCACCAAACTTGGTCAGAAGTTGTATCTAGACAATATCTAGGTCAAGTTCGAATATGGGTCATGCTGGGTCAAAAACTAGGTCACGGGGTCACTTTGTGCATTGCAAGGATTTAGCATGGTGTCTGCTCTCTAATTGAAGTAGTTTTCATCCGATCTTCACCAAGCTTGGTCAGAAGTTGTTTCTAGACAATGTCTAGGTCAAGTTCGAATATGGGTCATGCTGGGTCAAAAACTAGGTCAGGGGGTCACTAAGTGCATTTTAAGGATTTAGCATGGTGTCCGCTCTCAAATTGAAGTAGTTTTCATCCGATCTTCACCAAATTTGGTCATAAGTTGTGTCTAAATGATATCTAGGTCAAGTTAAATTATGGGTCATGCCGGGTCAAAAACTAGGTCATGAGGTCAGTTTGTGCATTTCAAGCATTAAGCATGGTGTCCGCTCTCTAATTGAAGTAGTTTTCACGATCTTCACCAAATTTGGTCACAAGTTGTGTCTAGATGATACGTAGGTCATGTTCAAATATGGGTCATGGTAAAGTTATCAAGTTGTCCAAAACCTTCAAACGGGCGTATTTTGTGACAGTTTGGAACTCTTGATTTAATTGTTTTAATATTTTTCTAAAATTTTAGAAATGCCTTAAATATGGCCCTTTTATTGTAATTCAAAAGGTATGTTTCCTGTACATTCTAATATACCTTAATATCAACTGCAGGTGCCAGAAGGTGACCCCCATAGAGCTGATCATACCTTGCCAGATGACCTTGAAATTAAAACCTCAAAGCTATTTGGAGCTGGTCTTGGAGTATTTTCCAAGGTGGGACTGGCGTCCAGAACCATGTTTGGACCCTATGGTGGCGATATCATCACAGACAACCATAAGTCAGGATATTGCTGGCAGGTGAAGTTGACTTCAATGTGATGCTTAGCTTGATGCTTTAGTAGATACTTATTTTTAGTTTGAAATGCGTGAGTAATATAACAAAGTCTAAAGGCCTCCTCTCACATAGGCGAAAGTCTCCTGACGTCAACTTGCGTGTACTGGCGAATAAGACTTCAGCAAAATTCGTTCTCATTAGTATATGTACGTTGCACATCGTTGGTGGTGTTCGTATGGATGCTTTTGTGAGCTTTTGCGTCGGTTGGGATTAGTTCTGTTGGTCGGAAATTTTAAACATGTTGAAAAATTGTTGGCGAATAAAAATTTCGTCTATCGTTCCTTAAAATTTGTTTCAATACGTTAGCCGATCGGAAAGTCTTCACATAGCGTTCGTCAACTGGCGTTGGAGGTCGCAGCTCTCAGCTAATTTGCATATCGTGATTACTTTATTTGCATATCAAGCGAAAGAGGACAATCAGAAAACGAATCTTTGCGATAGCTTGCGAACTTTTGCGAACTATAACGAGGATTTGCGTATTTTAGCGAATTGAATCCGACGCATTTTAGCGATGTATAACGATAAGTTAACGTAAAAAAAAGAACGGTATACGCTCGTATACGAATCAATTCGAAGGGTAACAACGATAAGCGAATCTATGCGAATCCATCCGAATAATAGCGCTCCTAATTGTTTTAGTTGTTTGTGCAGACATATGCCTATATTTCATATATATAATGTTGAAGGTATCATTATTTCTTCGTCAAAATGGAAGATTAGCTTATTAGGTATCATGTTTTCTCTTTTATCAATCTTGTATACTTGTTGGTTGTTAATAATACGATTCTATGCAATTTAGATCTATAAGGAAGGCAAAGCGAGCCACTTTGTGGATGCCCAGAACAAGGCCACCTCTAACTGGATGAGATACGTGAACTGTGCTATGATGGAGGCAGACCGGAACCTTATAGCATTCCAGTGCAAAGGAGGCATCTATTACTGCACATTCAAGCCAGTTTCAGCAGGTATATACATGTTGTATGACTTAAGATATGTATGCTTAATGTGGGGTCTGTCTGATTAGAGCAGTTTCACCTTGACAATATGAATTCAATTCCCTCTACCAGCTGTGAGTTGGCTTGATTGTCACCATACAGGAAAGGTGTGTTTTTTCTGGCTTACTGCACTTTTTCCCACAGTACAATGCAGCACTAATATTAAATAACTAAAGAGAATGAAATAAATAGTTGGAATTACAGCTAAAATTCAAACATCTTCCCAAGTCTGATTGCTATCTGAAACACACTCCAGGTCCTTGCAAAATGAAGCCTCAGGTTTAGAAAGAACTCATCACAATGTACACATTACTGAATGTCCGGTGAGTACAATCAATTGAATTATCCGCTTCTCACTATGTCTTGTTGGGCCACAGTTCATGGTGCGGCAATTGTAAACACATAAAAAACAATTGATTATGTTGTGTGGAACTTGACCAGATTGCCATTGAAATCAGCCACTCCATTTCAAGCATACAAAATTTAACATAAAAAAGCAATTAATAGCCAAGAACTTTTACTTTGATTTAAACCCTTCACTTTATTTCAGTCTTAGAATCTAAATTAGATGATGTTGAGAAAAATTAATAGCTAACAATTAGGGATGGTTACGAATATCCGAATATATCTTAATACTGGTCAGGTATCCGGATACTTTAAGATCCGTTTACACAGCAGAATGCTATTATGCTATTTTTCGTAAAAAATGGGTGATTGTTTATTATACATTTCACTATGGGTGATTGTTTATTATACATTTCACTATGGGTGATTGTTTATTATACATTTCACTATTTTTGCTCATCATTATTTCGAAAACAATATTTAACTTTAATTGTATAAAAAACAAGAAAGTATTTTATTTTTGACAACTTCTGGGTGTAAATTTCAATTATTGCGTACGATCAATAATTTGAAAGCTAAACAATTTAGTGGCCATTAACACTGGACATGGTTCAATTAAACTTTAAATCATGGAGGCTTTACACATTACAAATGCAATTCCTAATGGCAATAAGTAAGTGTTCAATCCTTCTTGTATTTTTGAGTTAAATTAAAAACAACAATAGTGGATCCAGTGTGGCTGAAATATTATACATGTCATCCTTCCATAATTTCGGGACCTGTCAAATTGTGTCTCTGTATAAAGAAATGTTCAGAAAGCATCGCTCCTAAATTGATCCTCATATAATAAGTTTATGCTCTATCAGTAATATGAAATTACAATATTTTTTCTACAGGAGAGGAACTGCTTATCTGGTACGGAGATGAATACTCCAGAGAACTTGGCTTTATTCGAGACAAGTACTTGCTCTTCAGACAAAAATATGTAAATGGAGAAGGTTTGTTGTCTGTTATTTTTTATGCTCCCCCAAAATTTATTTTGGGGGGGAGGGGGGGGCATATAGTCGCCGCTTCGTCTGTCTTTCTGTATTTCCGTGTGTCCATGTGTACGTCCGTGCACAATTTTTGTCCGGGCTATTTCTCAGCAACTAATGACCGGAATTCAATCAAACTTTATGGGAAGCTTCAATACCAAGAGGAGATGTGCATATTATCAGCGGGTTCTGGTCGGATGATTTTTGACAGAGTTATGGCCCTTTGAAATTTTCCATTAACTGTATGTATAGTGCAATTCTTGTCTGGGCTATTTCTCAGCAACTAATGACAGGAATTCAATGAAACTTTATGGGAAGCTTCACTACCAAGAGGAGATGTGCATATTATCAGCGGGTTCTGGTCGGATGATTTTTCACAGAGTTATGGCCCTTTGAAATTTTCCATTAATTGTACATATAGTGTAATTCTTGTCCGGGCTATTTCTCAGCAACTAATTACTGGAATTCAATGAAACTTTATGGGAAGCTTCACTACCAAGAGGAGATGTGCATATTATCAGCGGGTTCTTGTCGGATGATTTTTAACATAGTTATGGCCCTTTGAAATTTTCTATAAAAAAATTATTGTCCCCCATACTACTGTGCCCTCAAGACGTTTCCTTTTATCTGAAAATATAGTGCACTATTGTGACAAAAAAACAACTTTGGGGAGCATCACCCGTCTCCGACAGTTTCTTGTTTACATTAAATAATCATTCTCTCTTTCAGATCATTAATGGGTTGATAGTATGTTCAACATGAGCAAAGCATCTTTTTTTTTGTTCAAAGTGTATACATAATGAGGATATTAATTTTTATTGTTAAAATGGTATCATGTTAATATGTTTCAGAAATTTACCAATGTGTATACTGCACGACAGCATTCACAACTGCAGTCCCCTGTGTGCGTCATTTGAGGAAAATGCATGGTCGTGATATACTGACATCCAATGATCTCCAAGTTCTGGATCGGTGGCTTCAAAAATATGATAAAACATACCTTAAAAAGTATATAACACAGTTAAATCACACAACCAATTACATAAACCTCAGCAGTATGTCAAATGTTGAACATAATAAAAATGACAGTTCACAAAGTGTTTGTGAAAAGCAGTTAACAAGTGCAATATTACAGAAGAAGAGCATAGAAAATATGGATGAAAAGGAGAACAAGTGTAAGGAGTGTGCATATATTAGTGATAACAGTTGTGACTTGAAGAAACACATGAGGATGCATGTACATAGAGGAGAGAGACTGTACAAGTGTGAGGTGTGTGGGTATGCATGTAACTATAGTTTTAACTTGAAGACACACATGAGGATACATACAGGAGAGAGACAGTACAAGTGTGAGGTGTGTGGGTATGCATGTAACTATAGTTGGAGCTTGAAGACACACATGAGGATACATACAGGAGAGAGACAGTACAAGTGTGAGGTGTGTGGTTATGCATTTAACAATAGTAAGAGCTTGAAGAGACACATGAGGATACATTCCGGAGAAAGACCGTACACGTGTGAGGTGTGTGGTTATTCATTTAATGTGAGAGGTGCCTTGAAGAGACACATGAGAATACATAGTGGAGAGAGACCGTACAAGTGTGAGGTGTGTGGTAATACATTTAAGCGAAATGAAGACTTGAAAAGACATATGAGGATACATTCAGGAGAGAGACCGTACAAGTGTGCGGTTTGTGGTGAAGCATTCAAACAGAGTAGTCACTTGACACATCACATGAGCATACATACAGGAGAGGGACCCTACAAGGGTGAGGTGTGTGGTAATACATTTAACCGGAATGATGACTTGAAGACACACATGAGGATACATTCAGGAGAAAAACCGTACAGGTGTGAGGTGTGTGGCTATTTATGTGACCATAGTGGTAACTTGCTGAGACACATGAGGATACATACTGGTGAAAGACCGTACAAGTGTGGGGTGTGTGGAAATGCATTTAAGGGTAATGAATTATTGAAGAGACACATGAGGATACATACAGGAGAGAGACCGTGCAATTGTGAGGTTTGTGGTAATGCATTTAAGCACAATGATGACTTGAAGAAACACATGAGGATACATAGAGGAGAGAGACCGTACAAGTGTGAGGTTTGTGATTTTGCATGTATTGAGCGTGGTGCCTTGAAGACACACATGAGGATACATACAGGAGAGAGACCCTACATGTGTGAGGTGTGTGGGTATGCAAGTAACCAGAGTAGTTACCTGAAGACACACATGAGCATACATACAGGAGAGAGACCTTTCATGTGTGAGGTGTGTGGTAAAGCATTTAAAATAGTTCGTCAATTGAATGCACACATGAGGATACATACAGGAGAGAGACCGTACAAGTGTGAGGTGTGTGGTTATACATGTATCCATAGTCATACCTTGAAGACACACATGAGGAAACATACAGGAGAGAGACCGTACATGTGTGAGGTGTGTGGTTATGCAAGTAAGCAGAGTCGTCACTTGAAGGCACATATGATGATACATACAGGAAAGAGACCGTACAAGTGTGAGGTGTGTGGTTATACATGTATCCATAGTTATACCTTGAAGACACACATGAGGAAACATACATGAGAGAGACCGTACATGTGTGAGGTGTGTGGTTATGCATGTAGCATCAGTGACAGATTGGTGAAGCACATGAGAGGTATGTGGTTTTGCAAGTAACAGAAGTGCTTACTTGAAAAAGCATATGAGGACACAACATGCAAAAGAGGAAGTGGTCTCAAAATAATTATACTGCCTGGCTTATATAAGTTAATGTTTAATAATTTAGATGGTATTTCAAAAATTTGTTAATTTCAGATTGCTAAAACATTTTACTAGTTTATTTTTTATCATGTCCTTTTAGATCACCTGAGCACAAAGTGCTCATGGTGAGCTTTTGTGATCGCCTTTTGTCCGTTGTCCGTAGTGCGTTGTCTGTTGTGCGACATCAATATTTGCCTTGTTCACTCTCTAGAGGCCACATTGATTTCCAATCTTCATGAAATTTGGTCAGAAGATTAGTTGCAATGATATCTTGGATGAGTTCGAAAATGGTTACGTTTTCTTGAAAAACATGGCTGCCGAGGGGCGGGGCATTTTTCCTTAAATGGCTATATATGGCTATAGCAAAATCTTGTTAACACTAGAGGCCACATTTATTGTCCGATCCTCATGAAACTTGGTCAGAAGATTTATCCCAATGATATCTTGGATGAGGACGAAAATGATGTCGGTTGGTTGAAAAAAATGGGGGCCAGGGGCGGGGCATTTTTCCTTATATGGCTATAGTAAAACCTTGTTAACACTCAAGAGGCCACATTTATTTTCCGATCTTCATGAAACTTGCTTGGATGATTTGTCCCAATGATATCTTGGATGAGTTCAAAAATGGTAACCTTGGCTTGAAAAACATGGCTGCCAAGGGGCGGGGCATTTTTCCTTATATGGCTATATATACATGTAGCTATAGTAAAATCTTGTTAACTTTCTAGTTTGCTCAATCTTCATGAAACATGGTCAGAACATTTGTTTCCTGTGTAGTAAAGTTTGATTTTATTATGTCAATATTATGTGACATTAACTGTATTATGTTATTTTTCATAACACAGAATTTTCATAGTTAAAATAACTGTTTTAGTCATCAACACCGATCATAAGCCTTTCAACTAAAAGATAACTGAAAGAAGGCAAAATGTACATGATTTTGCAGTATTTATGCAGTATTAACTCCCTTGTTTACCCTGGTTCAGTAATCTATTTTTAGTTCTGCTCTGGAATTTGTGACGATATTGATCGTTGATAAATGCTCTGTTCTGAGGGAAAATGGACTAATCTGCCATTGATCTCTTCTGAACTGTAAAAAATAAGCTGTTTTGGCTGATTTAAACACCTCTTGATGCTTTCTTGAAAAGTTAACAGCTCTTGAAAAAGGTTGAAATTTTGAAATAATTAAACTCTAAATTATTTTTAACACCAACATCAAGACATTTTGGCATTATTTTCTAAATTATTCTTATTATTTAGATTATTTTTATTTGGCATTTTCTAAATTAGAAAGACTCTACTCTATTTCAATAACTTTAGTAAATTTTTCTTATTTTTACATTTGATTCACTGAAGTTTCCTAATCTCCATAAATATTGTTCTTTAGATTAAATTAGACCTATTCTGTTAACTAGATTTTTGAAGTACTTTCTAGACTAACAGTAACTTATATTTATATCAGTTTTTTTGACAGATTTTCTTTTTACATTCATTAAGGTTTTTGCTGTATGTTGTT
Source organism: Dreissena polymorpha (assembly GCF_020536995.1). Classification (NCBI taxonomy): domain Eukaryota; kingdom Metazoa; phylum Mollusca; class Bivalvia; order Myida; family Dreissenidae; genus Dreissena; species Dreissena polymorpha. The sequence continues at coordinate 27,924,549 of NC_068368.1, read as the reverse complement.
CATTTTTGTAACGATACTTAGATTCTTTAGACTTGGCTTGTACCTGTTCTTAATGTTGTGTCATTGTTCTTCATTTTCCGAGTTCTTGGAATAAAAATTAGTTATTTTTGTTAAAGCTGCCTTGGTTTTCAGTTATAAATAAATTCTTTGAGTGTATTTAGGCGTCCCTGACTGAACGCCTTTAGTGAATTGAATTACAACCAGTCAGTATAGTCATCCTGACCGGAAATAAGAGTTCGTCAAATAAATATTTCTGCATTACATAAGTGCTCACAAAGTGACATAACTTGTAACCGTCCTGTGACCGGAACATTTGCGTAAGCGAAGGAGACCGCACTACCACACCTGGATAGGACAGTTGAGTTCGATAATGGGTTTGGATCGGTAAAAAACATGGCTGCCTGGGGGGGGGGTCTTTTTCCTTATATTTATATAGTAAAAAAGCTTGTTAACACTATAGAAGTCACATGTTTTGCCTAATCATCATGAAATTTTGTCAAAACATTAGTTATGTGGATGTCTCGGACTAGTTTGAAATGGTCATAATCAGTGAAAAAACATGGCCGCCAGGGAGTGGGGCAGTTTTCTTTATATGTATATAATGACAACATGTGAACAGTCAAGAAGACACATTTTTTTCCCAATCTTCATGAAATTTGGACATATCTTGGAAGAGTTAAAAAATGGTTCAGGTCTGTTAAAAAAACATGGCCGCCAAGGGGCCATTTTGTTGTTCATTCTTCATGATACTTTGTTAGAACATTTGTTCCATTGATATCTTGGGCTGCAAAGAACAGGTCATTTCTTTTTATCTCAGGTGAGCGACTTTGGGCCTTTCCGGCCCTCTTGTTTGATATTCCTTCAGACTCAACTAATTACATGTAGGTTATAACGGTTAAGACGCCATGAGAAAAATGAAATAAAAAAGTATTATTAATGCAATATAATGCAAGAAAATAGTATTTTAAAGTTGGTAAGAATAAGAAGATTATAATGTACAATTATTTCTAGGTAATTATGAAAGTTTTCTACTTATAATAAAATTTCAAAAAGACACTTTTTTACTTTACATATTCGAGTGCTTTATAGAGAAATAAAAGTGATTTAAAACTGATAATTCACTGTTTCAAACAGTGAAAAATAATTGTGAAAGTATCTATCATTAAGTCTTTATCGGAACTATGTTTACAAAAAATATTCATTTGTAAGCATAACATAAAAAGAAAATGTTTTGGATTTGGTGGAATATGATTTTAATTCACTCGTTATTATAGAAAAAATCAAATTTTCATGATCACTCGTGAGTTAAAATTGATAACTTACAAATTCCAACAAATATCCTCTTTATCAGTTTTTTCAAACTTGTTCCAAAAGTAGTATACACTCATCTGAAATTAGTGAAGGACCAGTTTTGGATTCTGCAAATGTCTTCAACCAGTGAGACAAATCTGTCAAACAATTAAAATGTCTGATTAAAATTTGGTTGCTGTATATTTATATGAATTTTTGAATAAAAGCCCTAAAAAAGACATCCATATTGTGTTTATCCATCCTCTTTGTTTCTTAATATATTTATTTTTTTGTAAATAGATGCATGTCAGCACATGCGTTTGCTCCATATCAACAAATGTATGCATTGCTCTTCTGCGTGTTTAAAATGCTGTGCTGTAAATCTTTATAACCGTTTCGCAATAAACGTGTTGACGCGTCCTTCTCCTAGTTTTATTGTCCTCTACTGGTGAAATCGGAGGGGACTATTGGTTTGTGCTCTGTGTGTCAGTCACACTTTTCTGGATCCTGCGATAACTTTAAAAGTTCTTCATATTTTTAATGAAATTTGAAATATTGACAGACGGCAATATGGAGATTATGCACGTCATTTCAATTTTTTCGCATGTCAAGAATTCTGGTTGCAATGGCAACAAATAGATTAGAAATATTGCTGAAAATGGTGGAGTTTCACTGGTAGGGGACTTATATTGCTTGGCAATAGTCTCGTTCGAAATGACTTGATGTTTCACAATTCAAAGGGACCCTTGTTGTTCTCATTAGCTGAAAGGGTTGTCCCTAACCAGTCTGCACTAATGCTCTGGAGCTTTGTTGGCCGCATACATCATAAGACTTTTTTTTCGCATGATGTATCTAAAGTTATGAAGATAATGCTAATTAATAAGCATTACATCACATTTATGAAGTGTATTAACCCTTTGCATGCTGGGTAATTTGTCTTCTGCTAAAATGTCGTCTGCTGAATTTCTAAAATAAGCATTTTCTTCATTTTTTTTCAAAGAATACTATCAGAATAGCAAACAGTTTGGATCCAGATGAGACGCCACGTTCTGTGGCGTCTCATCTGGATCCAAACTGTTTGCAAAGGCCTTTAAAATTCAGCTCCAGCGCTTTAAGGGTTAATTTGTTACACTTATGTGAGAAGAGATTTAAGCGCGTTCATGTTCTCACAGGTAGTAAGAAATTTTGTCTTTTGATATTTTATACAATTAAAATTCCAATCAACATTTTTCTACATTAATGAACACACTTATAAAACAAAATTTCCCTTGTTCAACGCATATGTTTTCATCTAGTAAGAGTGGTATGTTGATACACTTGATAAGAAATAATGTATGCAGTGCTCAAAACTATTTGTTCGGTTCACGCCTTCGATGGGATTTGAACAAACATTAAATACGCTATATTCTCTTAATTGAAAGTGCGCAAGGGTATAGTTAAACTTAAATTACATTTTCATAACGATTTTTTTACTACTATACCATGAACTTTTTTGCGCAGGCGAAATTTGCCCGGGACAAGGTTTTATATTAACAGAAAACGATCATTTTTCTGAGCGTTAATAAAAACGACATGTATGCTTACAGCATCTGTTTCCTAAATACTGAATTAACGAAAATCTTACTTTTGAAAATATGATAGCATATTAGCCATCGATATACCCATGTTATGTCATGATAAGGTTCAGTATTCTCGATAATATATACCTATATGCTTTGTGTTTTTATGTTATCATATGACTACATTTATTTAGTCAACAAACTATATTTATTAGGTGCCTGGTATGTTTTGTTCATAAGGTACATCAGCGTTTATATCAGTCAATGTTAAGAGGTACATCATACGTCTTGTAATCCACTTAAACTGATATATAAATTATTACAAACGATAGGGCAGTAACCTTTTTCTCTATTCATTCTCATACATGTGATGTAAACAGGTGTCAGTATAGTCATTATATTCGTACATACATTAAAGAATTTCTGTTTTATTCGTCATTACCAATTGTACTGTAAACCACAAAATGAGGCTTACTCGTTTCGAATTTGTAAATTGCCTATGGTGTTTGTTGAAACATTTTTATTTATTAAAATTTATAGGGGAAGGACGTGCACTTTATCACTATCTGTTCGTTTTGATTGTATTAAATAATGTTTTAAAAGTAAAAACAGTTAACGTACGACATTTTAATAATAATTGTACACACACTTGTTCATAAACAATCGACATTATGTATATAAAATTAAAAAACCACAACAACTTGCTTGTTAGATCTCTTATGGTCAAGTCGATGTATACATGGTCAAAGCGTATCTATTTAGTTTATTTGAATCACTGTGTTCAATTGCTAATCAATGCCAGTATGTCGTGTTATAAAATATATAACAAACAAAATTGTGAAATTCTCTCTGGTTATTTTTTTTTGTTAAATCAAAAAAGCATAAATCACAGACTTGCAAAAGAAACGTATACTTAATAACACGCAGTAATAAAAACAATTAAAAATTGCTGACGGAATACGTTTAATTAAATCATTCTGAAATTAAAGCAAGCGGCCATTACTTTGTTCGTTTTTATTTTCTATTACACATCCAAATATACAGAAGTATCTTTGTAACAAGAGCAATATGCTTGCATTTTATTGCTTTCAAAGTGCTTTTTGCTAGAATTGTATTTGTTTTTAAGAAAAAAAAAATGTTATAATGAATCGATTTTTTAACAATTAAATAAAAAGTAATAATTTTGTTGGACGGAATGCATAATAAAAACGCACTACACTTAAAAATAATACACTATCACAAAGAAAAACGCACAAAAGCACACAGACGATTCGAAAATGAAAAAAAATCTGTTTAATATAAAGCAATGAACAGTAAACAAATAAACGGACGAAAAAAAAGCGCATCGAGCCAGCATAGATATTGCTTAATATGTATAATATTATAACAAAATAAGATATACATATGTGTAGTTGATTCTAAAATGGCGCATTATTTTTTTTCATTTACAAAATATATACTTACAGACAATTTGGAAACAAACTTACTAAAAATCTTACTTTTGAAAAGAAAGATATATTTATTTGAATAGACCTGTCACGAATATGCAATATTTTTTTACAATTAATACATGTGGGAATATATTGACATCCTACCTAGATTAGTTTAAAATGTAGGACGAGTCACACTTTGAATGTTGTGCTATAGATTGAAAACAACCCTGTATTGAATGTACACGTGATTTTCACGCACAGTTCTGTGATATCAGGTGAGACCAATGTAGAAGTCGGAACTATGACGTCATACAAATGGTAACGAGTGTAGCTGACGTCAACGATATCAGAAAATCCGTCCCTGGACCCGACAACCAGACTGTACTGGTGGGGAATTCCCGAAATGGTATTGAACACGTTGCCCCAGTCAAGGGTTAATTTACCCTGTCTGATAACCGCAGTGGCAGGTTGTCCTACAAACATGATAACGGTATGTATGGCAAGCGAAATGTACATTAATTCCTTAAACCACGGTTTAACAGTTAACTATATAGTTAAGAGACTGAACCGCAGTTTAAGACTAAACCGCAGTTTAAGACTTTGAACCGCAGTTCAAAGTCTCTTAACCCGATAGTTAAGAGAAGAATTAATGTGCAAACGGCACTTTGAACTCGGGTTTAAAGTTTCTTAACTATATAATTAACTGTTAAATAATTAATATGCATTCGGCGCCTCTTAACTGCAGTTTAAGACTTTGAACCGCAGTTCAAAGTCTCTTAACCCTATAGTTAAGAGATGACTAATGAAGTCGCGACATTTACCTTCTAATTGTGGTTTCAGCTCCGCTGATTGGTTGTCTCAGATAATAGATTTGTATCTATTTTTAGACACACTTTGAACCGCGGTTCAAAGTCTTGAACCCGGGTTTAAGGAATTACTGCGCAAACGGCACTTTGAACCCGAGTTCAAAGTCTCTTAACTATATAGTTAACTGTGAAACCGTGGTTTAAGGAATAAATGTGCATTTCGCTTGCCATAGTTATGTGTTATAATGTTTCCTCCGATATACACTAATGTTAATAACAATCATACTTAGTCAGTGTAGCTCATAAAAACCATGGCGTGTAAACATATATAGCATTAAAAGTAAGTAAATGTAAACGGTATTGATAGCCTAAATGAGCATTATTATGTGCATAGAAAGGTTTTAACATAAAGTAGCTGAAAATCATAGACGTGGGTGCACAAAAATATATAATGACAGACATCGTCATATAATACTATATACTCTGTTTAACCTGAAAGAGCAGGTGGTTCCGAAGCCACGGTCAACGAGGACTGAACATTGGGGCTGCTTAACCCGCCACCATTGACTGCTTTAACTTCAGCCGTGTATGTCCTTCCTGATTTCAACTTCAAGTTCACATTGGAAATCGTGTCCTTGAAGCCAACGGCCATCCCGTCCAGAACAATCTCACCGTCGCTATGGATACGATATTTGAATGACGTTATATGTGAATGGTCCTCAAAACTGTTCCATTCCATCTGCAATATGCTCGCATTTGACTGCCAAGCCTTTTCACGGGATAATGGGTCAATAATTGAAGAAGATTTTTGACTGACGGGCAAGAAGTGGACGAAAGCATGTGTACTGCTCGGTGGAGAAAGATAAATGGTGACTGATCTGGATACTAAAGTGGTGGCAAGTTCAACTTTGTTTACACATTTGATTGTGACATAAACTCTATGGCCGTGAGCGAGGTCAACCAATTCAGTGTGACAAGCTTGCAAGGTTTCCGAATCTCTTTCTGCTTGAATATCTCCTGTCACAGGTGCTGAACCTAGAAAAGAATAGACTTAATTTTACATCAGATTTTATTACTCAAGTAATATATTTATATAACAAAAAACTGTTATGTTTATTACACATTATTCTTCAATAATTGATAATAAAACTGGTTTAACTAAATTTGATGAAATCTACGACAGATATTTTATAAGGTAACAGTGGGCCTTTCAATAAAAAGCTCTTAAGGTATTGATTTTAGGCACAAATCTGTTTCATACAATGATGAAATCATATTGGTGCGTACCGACAGAACATCTGCGGAATTGAACATCACTTTCATCGTCGTTCACTTTCCAAGTTGCATCTGATGATATTGAATTGTTTCTATCTACGGCAACCGAGACATCAATATCGTAAAGTAGTGGGGCAGTATGATCAATAATAGTTGCTTCATCCGAATGGAACACGGTTGTGAGTCCTGCATGGTTTTCAGCAATTGCAGTAACATATACCGGCGTTCCGTGGGTGAATTGTGCAAATATAACTTCGACATTATTTCGATTGAGAAGTTCCGAAACTGATTGTATTTGAAATCCTCCTTTGGTGGTACCTACACCAAGTGAAACCTGTAGAAATATCAAATAACATGCATAATACAAAATAAAACTGTTGTTAAGAATACAACCCATATAAATGATGAATACTTCTTACCGTCCTGATGTCACTTTCTGCATCCAATACCAAGAGGCTTACTGCAATCGAATAAGGTCCAATTTGCCTCAAGTAAACAGCACCGTCATTATTTTCAGACAGCATATTGCATTCTTTAATGGACACGTTGTGTAAAATTTCCTCATCAACATTGTCTCCAAATTCAATTTCTACATACTGCGTGCCTTCAGTCTGCGATACAAAGGTGAATTGGTATTGAAGCAGCCCATCGTGATGTGTTTCCAATGGTAGTATAACGCTGTACCCATCAATTGTTAAGATAGGATTTAAGTCAAAAGATGTACTCCTTATGGCTCCATGTATATAATAGACAGTATCTTTGATTAATTTGGCGTTGAGAACAACAATAAGGTCCCCATCGTCAACTTTATAAGAGACACCAATTGGTAATTGTTGAGTTGAGTCACAAGTAAAGCCTTTCGGTGGGGTCGCATCGACCGATTGTTCTGGGGAGCATAGAGCTGTGCTTTCATGTCCTGCCGCGTCTACCGCCTTGACAATTCCGTAATAGGACTCGCCGTGTTTCAGGTTTAGGTTTGTGAATGTGAAGGATGTCAATAAGCCAACATTCGTAAAGCTCATATTTGCACTGTTGTATTCCTTGACATGTACGACAGCACCCATATAGTACTTTATTCCAGAAAGGTGATCTTGGAATCCGTGCCAAGACATTTCAAATGTGTTTGTCGATCTTTGAAAAGCGGCGTTTTTGTGGTGTTAAGTGTTAAATACAACTCCTTCTATTGGCGTGTCTGTGTCAATTACGAGCCCATCCGACACCAAAGCAGTACGAAGCCCAACACTATTTTCAGCTATAATAGTAAAATAATAGCGTGATCCTGAGTTCCGAAAGAGGCTGTCTATAGAAATATTTGTTGTAAGGCCAACATCACTTTGATAAAGGACATCATCGCCTGAAGAAGAAGTAAATATTTGTTTATGAAACGAATGAATAAAGACAATAACGTGATACATATAAATGTTTTATCCGAATAATGAAACCTGACCTATATCGCATATTTCAGATAAACGTCATTATTTACTTGCAAAAACGTTGCAGAATATCATTTTCAATGGTGAGAATGGTAATAAATAGGCCACAATATAAGTTTAACTAAAGTTATTAACTATGAAATTTACGTTATAAAGATACAAATTAGATTGAAATGTTAGACACTTTATTTCAAACGACTTTAGTTTATTATTTTCATCAAATAATCTAACACGAATAACAAACTCAAACAAAAAAACAAATTATGTAGCAAATCTCAGAAACAGTTTTCTTACTGTGAGCTGAAGTTCCAAGACTAACGGTGAAATGATCAATGCGACTCTGCTGTTCGTTGAACACCCCGTCCCAACAGGCAATGATAGAATCCGTCCAGTCGATGAAATCCAAGTCCTGGAGACAGTTGCCTTCTTTGATATAACGACCACGTCGAATACTAGGCCCAGTTTGATCTATCATAATCGGAGCAGATTCAAACATGGCGTATTCGTTTGCCTCATACCAAGCTCTCATATACACAACGTATTCAGTTTCGTGGATAAACGTACGATTTGTTGGTAGGCAATAGATAAACTCTGATCTCAGACCGACGTCTGTCCATGGATTTTCTAACTTAAGATCATATATTCCTTCGCCCACAGATTGACCCAATATGCCAATGCCCCATTCAAAGCGACGGATCTTCTTTGATACAATTTCACCATCGGTTCGAGTCCAATGACCGCTTAGACAGGCGGAGGATGCTGACGTATTCAACATCTCGTGTGGAAGGCCTGTGTACACATTAAATACAGGCAAGTTTTTAGCAAACGCATCTGCGTAGGACATTTGGCTGCATGTAAGATTTGTGCTTACATCTACGCATGGACGACCAATTACTGCACATGTGCAGTCCTTGTTACAAAAATGGACGTCGCATGAATGCTTTTCGATTTCTAATATACCTGCATTGCTGCTTGCAGTGTTAGACAAAACATACACCGTTATCCTCGCAGTTGAACTGTTCAGACCTACGTTGTTTTGTGCCCATATTGACAAAACTATACGATCGTCAGCCAATAGTTTTTCCGATAATACAATTGATGCGCGAATTTCCTCGCTTTGATTGCCGTTTGGAACAGTTATCGGTCCATTAGAAAGCTCATCCAGACCATAGAACCGCGACACAGTAATGTAGAAATATTCTATTCCGGACTCTTGGTCATGGAATCCATACCACGTCAGGGTTAAATTAGTAACAATATTACCATTTGAATCATTGTAGTTGACCCATGCCATTGGATGTATAAATCCGCCTAGATGTGGTGGAGTAGAATCAATTAAAAGGTCGGGTGTTCTGTCAGAGGAGCATAGTCCTGCAGAGTTACAGGACGTTACAACTGCGTAGTATTTGTCCCCGTCATGTAGCCAATTCTTCCCATCTAAAATGACAGTCACTCGGCGTTCCGATCCTAATATCAAATGTTCGACCGGTGTATGACCCTCATGATGTGTTTTAAGTGTAATTTCATGTCGGACAATAGGACTAATGTCGTCTGCAAATTCCCATTCTAAACGAATAATGGACTTTTCCCACTGGGAATACTTTCCATGAGCTGAATTGTAAGTTAGTAAAAACTTTGGTGAATTGCTAACGACCGGAGGGGTGTCGTCTATTACAAATATGTCCGACGTTTTGTAAACATTCATGCCGTACCGATTAAAGGCCCATACAGTTGCAAAAAGTTGAGTGTGAGTAGGAAGATCAATGTTTGACTTGATGATGGAAGAATGGTGAAGGCCATTTAATCGCTCGAGTTCGTCACAATGCCCATGTAGAGTTGACACGCAAACTTCATAGTGATCGATCCCCGATTGCGGATCTTCGAATCCTTGCCAGTTTATCTGTATCGATGACCTATGAAAACAAACAATATAATATATATGTGCATATTTCTTCATTTATTTAAAATAAATGTACCGGGACACGTATTTATTCTTATACACACGTCACAAAACTACACTATCAATAACGTAACTAAAACTTTATGTCTTGAGCGATGCTTGCAATAACGAAGTAAAGTTGCAATGGTATTTGTCAGTGTAATATTGTGTTAGCGAAATGTTTACTTCGCTTCGGGACATATCGTTGTTTAATCAAGTTTTTTGTACATGTGTGCCAACACGTGCATATTATTATACAAACCGATGTCCAAGATAATGGCCATCACCGGGACCTACACGCACGAGTCCACGTATTGGAGGGGAATTGTCCACCATTATGCCATCCGAACAACGTCTGGTACAAAGGTCTGCCTTGTTGCAGGCTTCTACAGTAACGAAGTACTTCTGTCCGGGAGTGAAAGGGCCATTCCAGAAAACCTCTGTTTATTAATTTTTATTATTTGTGAATAGAACTGACACTACCATTAATTGCTATGTCTTTTGAAGGTACATACATAGTTACAAATCAACAACACTCACATGAAATTATATTTCCCGACATAGTTTATTTGTTGTAATATTTGTTAGGTTTAATTTAAAAAATAAATTTTCATGATTTATTTAAAATAGACTAAAAATATACGGATCCATTTTATTTAAGGGACTGAATTAATGAAACATACCAGTCCTCAGTCCAACATTTACCATAGGCCGTATATCTGTCTGATAGAGATATGTTCCTAGGCCTACTTTGAAGAATGCTAAACCGCTCTCTGGATCGTAAAATGTCTTCCAATTCGCATGAATTGCGTAAGTTTGATTTTGAAAGTCTATGTCCTGCATGATATTAAGTCAAAACTAAATTTCCAATTAAAATAGTTTGATTAACATTTGCACAAGATTGACGATAAGGTTTTAATTAAGTTTATTACTATATTTGATAGACTATTTGTCCACACTGAAAATTAAAATATTTACAAAATCAAATGAAGAAACTTTTGATTTTTTTTTCAACTTTTACAACAATTGTTTGCAAATAACCTTTTGCTCCCTCATTCCATCGAGTACATGTCCACCAGTGGGAGCACTTCGGTCAAGCACAAATCTTCTTGATACCGGTCTTGAAATCAGACCAGCGCGGTTCACAGCCTGATAAGCAAATAATTAAACGTTACCCTTGCATTAAAAGTATTAGGCAACGTTATAAGAAATCAATTAACATCAAAAACTAAGTCAACATTCTGTACCTGCACAACAATAAAATACGGATGTCCGTCTATGAGCTGATTCAGGTTCAGTTCCAGATAATCTTTGTGAATTTTCGTTGTTGGCACAATATCTGTCATTCCTTCAATGGTTCCGATTCCCACACTAAAATAATCTTCACCACTATGGGGATCCGAAAACCCTTTGAACCGAAAAGTGGCGAAGTCTTGGTTGATGAACAGGTTTCTGTGAAAATTATTGAATATTGTCACCGAGCCAGTGGCAGGTGGCGAGGTATCGATGGTTAGTTCCATCGAGTCTGAGCTGGAGACGTAACCCGCGTAGTCCGTGGCTGGAAAATAGTAACCTTATGTATTATGATTCCGTAATGCTTGTTTTTAACGAACATACTTAGAGTAAATTACTGGGCAAAACTAAGTTTCTAATTTAAATTTAAAATGAGTCCATTGGAAACGAATCTCCCTACATTTTGCTTTTGTCTGAAACGCAATTTGTGTAAAAAAATGAACCAAGAGGTGTGCAAGTTAACAAGCTGGTTTATAAGTTTGTGAAGTTTCAGCCCTCTAGCAGTGTTTGACCTACGCGCGACGTAATATAACTAGGTAACTGTTTACACAAAAGGGGGCCCTATTTCCGGCCTTGTAGAAAACATCCGACCAAATTATTTTGGTGCGCAACTTCACATGCTGGTTAATATCGTGGTAAATTTTGAGATCTTTAGCAGGAACTATGTTTAATTTACGGATGACACACGTTAGCAAATGTAATTTCGAGTGTAAAAAAGGCCTTAACTCAGGTTGTGTCACTAACATCCAAACCACAATATAGAGATGCTCAAGGTCACATGCTGATGAGAGTCAGCTCTTTAGTTGAATGTGTATTAAACGGCTTGATATCCAGATATTTTCGAAAACAGACAAACCAACATATGGTTATGCGCAAGTTAACATGCTGTGTTATATGCTCGTAAAGTTTCAGCCCTCTAGTAGCAATACGTTTTTTACATGCGACACATATTAAACAATTTATATTAGATAACAACTCAACGAACCAAAATATAAAGGTGTGCACGTTCACATGCTGGTTAATATGTTTGAAACCGTTCAACCCTTTAGGACCAATACGTCTTGAGCTATGCGCGACACATGTTATTGTATGCAAAAAAAGGCAATTACTCCGATTATGTCACAACCTCTGAACGGATATATAATTGTGTATAAGTTCGAATGATGCTTGATATGTTCGCAAAGTTGTATTCCTCAAGCAGCAAAACCATTTGAGTTGTCAACGACACAATAATGTGACGGATTGAATGGCAGAAAGACTGAGAGACGGAGGGAGGGACGGACATTAGCCAATCTATATCCCCCCTCAAAAAGTGGGGGTATAAAAAAGTAGCATAAACGTTGAATATAACTCGTTGACAAAAATGTACGCAATGATTAATTTTGATTTATTTTTAAATAGTTAATACTAAGTAAAACAAAGCAATGTGTGTCATGTAGACATATTCCAATATATATCGAGGTGTAAGTACACAATGTCTTTTGTAAATTACTTAAAACAGACGCTACGTACCGTATACTGTGAAAAACACCGCACTTCCATCTGGTATTGTTTGCATTCTTAATGCCGCAGATGTTTCTAAACCAGTAAGTACGATTTCGTCGATGCTGTAACTTCCAGCTGTTGTGCCTATAATTAAACACCAAGAGAATAAGCATCGAGCATCGTGGATATATAACAAATGCGTTCAAAACATTACAGACGGAAAACATTTGCGAAGTAAGACAGCAAAAATAAAAGGTCTCACCTATTCCAACAGAGAAATAACGAAGTTGGCTTGGATAACCGAAACTGGAAGCGTCGATGTTGTCATCAAATCCGTCCCATGTGACCAGAACATGTTGTAGATTCGTAACAAAACCTTTATGGTTTTCGACCCGTACCTGGCCTTTTTCAGGTGGACTACTGTACAGGACAAAGCCATTGCTGCAAGATGATATCTCCTCTAATGTCTCAGTGAAATACTCTCTGTGAACGTTAGTAGCATTGGAATATGCACATATGAAGTAAATTTGATTAAGAGATACATCGTTCTTGGTAAATTCTACGTAACCTGAATCTGTGTCATATCTGACAATACAGTTAACGTCGCTTTCACATTTATCTGGCACATATTGCAACTTCATGAGATACCATGCAACTGTACGTTCGGATGCGTACATAAGAGCACCGGCAACTGTCGAGTTGGCACTTCCTATATTAAGTTCAGAATCGTGAAGTAGAGAGTAATGTTGTCCAATATTAGAACTTAGCAACATCTGAAAAATTTAACAGACATTATTGCAAAAATTGCATTCTCAAACGACAAAACTGCATATGTTTTTGTAATAAAAAGTGTGATTTATAAACATAAGTTTGCAATAAGGTCGACATATAATTTCATTAGATAACTAATTTATATTCATTCATAATCAGATGATCAATGATCATAAATAGATACACAATGGATTCGTTTCGTTTAAACATTTTGTTGCATCATTGTTCTAAATATCGCAAAGCAATATACTGGTACTTAAAACGTTTTAAATGTAGGTTTTTACGATCGAGTGTTACTGTGTTTAGCATTATTTAATACTGTTGCGTTTTACAACCAATGACATGTGAAGGAAAACAATAAGCTCCTTCGAAAAGTGCTAGCGCGGTCGAAGCAATTGCGTTTACCTGTTTTAGTTGCATCAAACTGCCCGTCGATGTATCAACATCATATACAGTTCCACTTGAATATGATCCGTAATCAGATTTTGTCGTTTTCTTGCAAGTCATGCTTGATAAACCGCTCAAGGAAAATACGCGAACACATAGAAATAATGTTATATGTCCATGGTCTGGCAGATCAACGCATTGCTCCACCTGTTAACGGTTTAAACTAGTATAGCCCTATTACAGCCCCTGACAATCATTGTCATACAGAATAAAATATATTCTTACAGCAAACGATTAATTTGTCATATATTAGTGGCATTTTAGAGTCAATAAAAAGCATTACCTTCATCTCTCCTGAGCCCTTATACACAACATTATTCCAAACAGAAAGTAGATGACCACCTTTGTTGTCGCGACTAAGTGCCCATTGAACGAATCCTATACGTGCGACATTTCCGGTAAATTCCCATGATGCCTTTACATGAACGCAGTCCCCAGCAGCTGTCACGTTCAGCTCAGCATTTGTGACAGACAGTTTTGTTACTTCCTTATCAACAGTGAATATATTCGATTCAATTGGTCGAAGACATCTGATATTGTTACAGATCCTTACTTTTGCCTGATAAGTTATTTGTTCATCCAATTCAACGTCGAGGAATGTGTAGCTACTTTCGGCAACAGGTTTTTGATAAGGTACTACTTCATTGTCCATTACTGAACCATTGACATTTAGAACTTCAAATAGTCCGACCGAAAACAAAAGATCCTGCTTCGTCTGGTTTCCCTCTAGTATCCAACTAATATAAAGAAGATTATTGATTGACTGCATAGTCTCATCCGGACATTTATTTACTTTTAAAAGCAAGTATTGTTCGGAAAGATAATTGTGTTCGAGTTGTAGAGTAGGGTTTTCCATAAAAGGTCTAATGTAAAACACATTTGCTTCCTTGGTGATAATACCGTCATTTGTGTAAATGTTCACAATATTTCCCCATGCATTGTCTTCCGAAAATAAAGAATATCGCTGTCCAATAGTGAGAGAAAAGGGAATTTGTATAATGGTATTGGAATTACTCAACGAAACGTTCGTAATATGTTCAATGTTTGTTAGACAATTGTGGCCAATATTCACGCGCATAGACTTTTCCAGCATTTGTCTATTATATATTCGTACCCCGTTGGAAGAAGATATTGCGGACCCACCGCTGCAGTTTGCTCTGACCAAGAAAAACAAATATTCGTTTATGACAATTAAACTTGAGTTTAGGCAAAACGTATTGATGTCACCTGCAATGCTCTTAAATCCAACCACGTCAGCCATTACGCGATTTGAACCGAGTCCGATTTCAAGTGAAACATTCTCATGATGCTTCAACCCTTTCCATCTAGCGCATACAACTTGTTCCGTGAAATGGATGTCAATGTCCGTTGATTCATTCTTCTCCTCGGGGTCCGAATCTAACACAATCGAATTACCCGGCGTATAACGAGAAGGAAGAAGGAATGTATCAGTTCTAATGGAGGTAAAATGTCCAGCATTGTTGTATAAATAAAGGTCGAGATAGAAATGTATACCATCACCCGTGTCTTGATTCTGCAGACGAGAAAGAGGATACCGAATGCAGCCTCCGGTGTGGGACGGACAGGGTGCAGAAGAATCTAATCTCCACTCAAGAAATGGACTAACCGTCGTTTCATCGTGGCCTACAATATGAAAAATAATTAGTAAAATTGCATTATTTTTTGTAGTTTTCCATCCTCATAATAAGCACATATGCATATACTTTTATTAACAGCTCAAACTTCATTTTATTTTCATAAACAGTGAAGGCCTTTACATAACTTACGTGAAAAAATCCGTGGAAAAAAGCAACAATAAAAAATTAAACAATTGTTTAGCTTACCAAACTGAAACATTACTTTATTAATTGGCGCATTCTGATCATCATCATAAAATGTGTAGGATTCCCAGGCAAACACAATGAAGTTTTCTTCGATAGAGACATGTGGTATATTTTTGTATGATGGCGGTGTTTCGTCGATTAGGAGTGGGCCTAACGTAGCAATACTCGATAAGCCAGCTTTGTTTACTATTTTTATAAAAATGTAAAACAACCGATCAGATCCTATTGCTTCATGATTGTGTCTAAAATGTTGCTTCCTCTCAGTGGACATATAGTCGATCAAACTCGGTGAGTTTGTTTCTGTCGTGTCTAAACCAAAGCCAACATAAAAGTCCTCAATCTGACTGCCACTTTCGTCTACATTCCATCGCAGAAAGATATAATCGCTTGGTAGGTAAATAATAGTTTCATTCGTGTACAATGAAAGATAACTGCACAGGTAGTTCGAAATATCTTCGTCTTTGCTTTCAGCAGTATAAGTTGGCAAGTAGTCTGCTATTACTGTATCGAGTGATGCATAACAGAGATTTGAACAAACCGTTGTGTTATGTAGAGGGACCTTTCGAAGGTTTGACTGCAAAACATGAGGTCGACCGTTAAGGCAAATAATGCTCTCAGACCAGGTTGCATGCTGTATCGTTAGGTTTCGAATTAAAGGAGCAGAATCATCTCGAGTTATGCCATCGGAACAAACGGGATTAGATGTTTCCATTGCATTATTCAGAGCCACCACAGTCACAAATCTTGTCCCTGTAAAATTTGCCTGGAGGCGAACAGATGTTTCTTGAAAAGATAGTTCTTTGTACGCCAAAATATCATTCATTTCCGTATAACCAACTTCCTCGCTTTTTATACATCTGTCTGCAAGCCATATTTTGTATTGCTTTATTCCGCTTTCGTGGTCGATAAACCCATGCCAATGTGCAATAAATGATTCTTCGCTTGTATAATCAATATCCTTATAATCAACCGGACCTAAAATATAAAAATGTTTGTTACGTAAGAAAATACATTTACCCGGACTATAAAATTATTCTTTTTACCGTCCATATTTTAGAATCAATACCTGATCAACTTCATAAACGATTTTGTCCGACTGAAAAGTAAGTACATTGTATGTTTTAAACATATGAAAATATGAAATTATAGCGTGTACCTTCATAAACTACACCCTCTTCCGGCGGCGAATCGTCTACGAGTACGTCAATATGCTCTGTCGTTGAAAGCATAGCAATGTTTGTTGCAGTTATCGTAAAGTAATAGTTTCGATTGTGGTTTCCTATATGTTTATCTTTTACAACAAGATCATGCAGCGGAATTGAGTAATTAAAAAATTCGCACATTCCGACGTCTGGGCAGTAACAATCTGATGAGTCAGTCGGACATGTTTTCTGAAACAAAACAGTATTTATTTAAGTCATACTGTATAATGTTATATTAATTTTAAAATGTGGCAAGTATTTATTTGCTGATTTATATATTATGCTCACATTAATCTTGCCTACTCCCAAGTAACCGTGTGTTAACTCCGTGGATGTGTCGCCGATTCCAAACACCCACTTAATTGTGAGCAGTCCACTGTGGCGATCCACTGCGTCAAACGTCATTTGCATCTTTGACATGTCGATACTATTGTGAACAAATAGCATTTCATAACCATCTTTCTTTAACCAAATGTTGTTAATATCAGGATGTGATCTATCTATGTGAAGTATTCTTGATTCATTGTAGTTGTTATTGACGATATCAACTGCATGTACATTAAATGTGTATGTTTGTCCATCCGAAACATTTAACTTAGTACAGTAGCTCTGATTCTGAAAGTCTGGCACTAGTTGTTTTTTCGTAAAGTCGCCGTCGTTGAGTTTCCATGATACATAGAATTTTATAATTCCATGAATGTTAGGTGTGCCGCTTACTGGTAATAGACCGGTAAGTTGTTCATAAACTCCTGTTATGTGACCGTGTGGGTCTGGCTCTATTGGGTTAAGAACCGCGTTGTGTAGATAAAACTTGTTAATGAAATAATCTCTCCAGCTGATGCAAACGTTGTTATAATGTGTTTGCCAAGTATAACTGGTCTCTTGGGATGCTGAAAAAACCGGAACGGCTTGTCTTTCCAGGCTTCTATGAAGCTGTTACTATCGTACAACATAAATCTTCTACATGGGCGAACGTTGTCAGCAACGTCCTTTACTTCAAGGGTTATGCAATACAATCTTGGGGAATCAGACGTTATATTTAACTGCATTGAATGAATACTCGAGTTCACCTTTTTGGAATATACATTTTTAGTATAATCAACTTTCAGATTTCCATTTGAGGGCGGCACTTCATTTACAGTTATTTGATAGCTTTCAATTGAAGATGATGTATTGGTAAGTCCGCCATTCGGAATAGGGTCAAACCAACCACTGAATGTAGTTGTAGATAGGTTGGACCTTGTGACGCGAGGAACAATTATCAATGGCTCAGAGGAGCATTGTCCAGTATACGAGCAATGTTCAGGCGCTGATTTGTCAAATCTGTAACACACTGTCCTATTCTTTGTAACCTTGGTATATGGAATTGGTCCCGAAATAACGTGAGATGTATCAATGCTTTTCAAATAACCACCTGCCCACGCTTCAAACGCTAAACAGAGACTGAAAATAAATTGTATATGCTATTAAAAGAAGGCATGCAAACCATAATAAAATATAACAAATACACACAGTGAATGTGCTTCGTGGTTGCTAATATTTCTTTGAAGGGAGACAATCACAATGTTAACCATCGCTTACTAAAATGATTTCACGCGTTTTCAATTCTTTATATTGAATTCCACAACAGTTTGACGTGTGCTGCGTGGATGCAGTAACGTGTATCCCCGTACATATCTTCGTTGTTGTTATATTTCCAGCCTTCAGAGGCTGGTAGCGGTATTGTTATTTTTATTATTTTTAGAGTATATACTTTGTCTAGGTGTGCAACTTGTCTTTCTTTTTTTCTTGCATTTCGTTCTTTTTTGTCAAGAAATGAATATGAGGCATACACAAGTATATCTCCCATTGTACGTTTGTTCATGACATGCTATAAACAATTGTGGTATACATTGGTACTTTTATGATATCTTTATAAATAGTATGCATCCGTGTATATTTATATGAATTTCTAAATAAAATCTTAAACACAACAATTACCTTTTTCTTTTGACATTTACCCTGCCTGTGAATTCTTAATGTGCATACAATGTTTTCTGTAATGTTCAATAACTGTATTAAGAAACTTTAACTTGATATGTGCCCATAGGACATGGATGACCCCACAATCCACGTTTGACTCAATACTTCACTAATGTCAAAATTGTGCATTCCATTATGTTTATAAAATTTCATCATTCTAACTGCTGTACGTTTTAGTTATGCGCGACACAATAATATAGGAATAGTTAAACTCGAAACATATTATCAGGAGAAAATTCGTGTCCACTATATTTTTTTCTGAAATTATTATAATTGCCTATACGATAAAAGACAAAACCCATATTCTACGTTATCAAAATTGAACGTATATTTAATACATACTTAAAAAGGTTGGCCTTCACACATAAACAGACCCACACAAAGCAACGCACATGAACACATTTGTGCTTACAAAAGGCCTAAGGGGATAATTTTGAAAACATCTGAAACAAAATATGAAGGTTCACATGCCGGTTGAAATGTTTGTAGAGTTTCATCTCTCTAGCAGCAATACCTTTTAGATTATTAGATTAATCTCGACCCAAGTCTGAACATTTATTTTTGTATTATAGGGGCCATCACGTCGGATATAATAAATCTTATCATTCATGTCTTTACCAAGTTTGTTTTCGTAAGAGGCATTGTATTGTAAATATAGTCCTTGAAGTAAACGATTCCATGAACAAACTGAAACTCAAAGGATGTAACGTTACGTTTTGCAATGCAAAAGTTGTTACGTTAACTAATATATATTTCAACCAGTTAATTGAGCGTTTATTGAGCATTTTGGAAAATCTGTGTTTCTTTGAAAGCTAATTAAATTAAATTTTTGATACGAATTCTGGTTAAATGACTAGGTGTACAGGTATATTAAACAATGGGACTTGAATGAATCTTTTTCCTTTTTTTGTGTAGCGAAAATCGGTGATTTAAATAACAGCAGATCAAACATACGTGTAAAAATTATATCAAGTTGTGGGGATGTGCTTTTCTATTATTTCTGAACATTCCATAGAATAATAGATTTTGTTTTGAACATACCGCCGATACAAAATCCCTTTAAAAACGTTTACTGATGTTTGTCAAAACATAACATTTTGTATTATAAACTGTCTTAGGACTTATTTTAACTATGACACAGTGCTATTAACAACGAGACAATTCATGGACAGAGGAGTTTGTTGTGTAGTGCTTTACTGGGCAACGCTTTACAAATGCTCGCTCCTTGCATTTTATGTTTATGCAAAAATAAGTTGTTTTATAAATAGCCTATTTGTCCAGAAGTTACTGCAGAAGGTCTGATAATGTCTATTATAAGACCTAATAGGAAATTCCTATTAAGGCATACAATTGAAACTCCAGATTGGAAAATCGACATACTATATTACACTACAAATTCAGAATGAGGTGGAGCTTAAAAAACGGAGTAATAAAACAAAATTAAGTAAACGTTACGCTAACCTCAATGACATCATACGTAAAAAAATATGTCTATCACAGCCATTCTGACCGTAAACTCGATTAACAAAATCGACTAAATGGTCAGAATGATCGAGTGTATGCCTATTGAAGATTACAATTGTGCAAACAAATACACAATCCTAATTTATTTTTATCTTGTCCACAATTTTTTTAAACATTTTTTTGTTGAATATTTTTCTGTCAATTACATATAAAATGAGTCTTCTCAGCTGCATCAGCAAAAGAACATTTTCGTACATTGCGGTCCTTTATTTGTGTCAAGAAACCGATTGCCAAACGATGGGACAAAAATAAATGCAACAGACAAGACACTCGTGCATAACACATACAAATTAATCGCTACATAATCATTGTCCCAACATTTCACACAGTCCAGTTTCAACTGTGTCGTCACAGAAATTATATCATTCGAAATACGTCATAATTTTGCTCTATTAGTTACATGGAAATGAAGCCGGTTTGGTAGTAAATTTTATTTAAGGAACAGAATAATATAACATTATAGATGATAACAAACGGCAGTCTAGTATCGCCTTTGCCGTATAACGGTCATTAGGCCGTTATATCGACAGCGGGCCGATAACAGACGTCTGACCCAGCTTTACCGTATGTTATTTTCAAAATTGTGAGAAAGGTAATTGTCCCCAATGAATTATGTCTTCAAGACACGCCACACGATGCCTGTTAGTCTCCTACATTCAGTACAACTGAAGATTAAAGATAATGTCCCAAGAATTTTAATTATATTGGTAATTATCTTTTATATTAACTGTATTATCAAAGTATTCAAATAATTATCATTCAAATGTATTTACAACTAGTCTGTCCATGAATCGGGATGATAAACAGTGAACATGCCTATATAGAATATTGAACATGTAATATATTACGTGTGTATGTTTAATATATATTGTAAACATGTATGGATTTCTTCATTTGCTTTAAATAAAAGACAATCACATGCTAACAATAATTTCACTCCTTATAAATTTAGAGATTCATCATTCCTATACTCACTCAGCAGGATATTTGAAATTATTGTTCTGATCACTTTCCAATGTAACATAACTTGGAGTCAACTAATTAATTAATTTCATATGTTTACTGGCTAAACTAAAGAGTCACAATATGGTTACTTACGCTTCTCCATCTTGTAAAGTATATGTCGAAATGTTGATCGTGATATCGCCCGAATCGTGTCGGGTTTGTTTCACAGCGGTACTGCCTGTTGTGTCTTTCAACAAATCATGTGGATTGTCTACACTGTATTTTCCTTTAATAAAAGAAAAAGTTACCATTTCAAATTACTTCCACAAACAATTTAATGCGAATAGTGAAGAAATGTTTTACAAAATATGTCTGTACTTACCCTGTATCGTTTGGATCTTCACGTGTATTGTTGTATCGCTGATGCCAAATGTTTCTTCTTTGATAAAACCAGGCCTAATGTTATTGAATAACGAAACATCAATGGTAAATTCGGAAGACATATCAAATTCCATTGTAGTCGGCATGAAGTTCCCATACATGTCCGTGAGGTAACTGCAAGCAGTCGAGCTGGTTGAACTTATCGCTTGTTTCTTTTCACCTTTTGGTCCGACGGCAACTGTATTACATGTCATAATATCTGGAAGTGTTTCCGGTTGACATGTGGTTTCGCCTGCGTTTATTGAGCTGTTATCTACTCGTACTCTTTTCCCAAAACCCGTAGCACAGTTACAGTCCTTTGTCAGTCCATTATCGCATGTTCCGGGCCAGCAGTAGTGGCTGTTCCAAGCACACATACCTATGAAACGAACAGCAAAGAATTACAATGAGCATTTGTACAGCTACAATAAGGTGATTCTAATACATAATATTCCATAGTTTATCAGAATTATTTACATGAATTATGTGCATAAAATCCACAATATTTAATTTTCGGCAAAGTTTATCTTACGTTGGCATTCTTTTCTGTCATGTCGAAGTTTAAAAATTACGTTGTGTTCATGACAAGCGTTGCAAACAGTATTGTTGGCATTGGTACAGTTTCTGCTCGTACACTGATTGATATCAGGACACTCTGCAATAGACATGTAGTACCTTAATTGTTTTATCAACAATAACATCTTTAAATTCCTTCAACAAATTTTATTCTTGTTTTTCAAAAACAAAAAACACAACATTACGCAATTAAGTAATAGAAAAACATCAATATACACTTAATAAACTTGATGAAATATATGTGCATTAAACCCATGCGAAATATGCAATGTACTTCATACAAACAATGTGACGTTAATTAAAAAAGCATGTTATTAACAACCCACACAGCAAGATACAAATGATCATATAACTTTGATTTTTTTAATTAGAACATAATATGTAGATTTTATAACTATTGATATCACACATTGTAACAAATGTATTGTCAAATCTATTATACAAATAGTGGTCGGATCGGAGCGACTATTATATTGTCTCATTTCCCATATTAATTAATCTGTGCAATAGTGTGCATTTTATGTTGATATATTCATTCGCTTCGTAAATCGATTTGTGTACGGAAACAGATACATTACATTAAACAAAGTTTAACTATACAATCATGAAGGTGTTCTTTTCTTATACATTCATAATTATTAATGTTATCACTATTGTATAAGATTATTTAATTCAAAGATGTTGCAGCTGTCTATAAACATGCACGTTCACAAATTCGCATTACACAAAAAAAATATGTTTGATGCAGCTTATTTTCGTGTAAACAACATGGACCAGACGGAAATTCGTAGACTCGCATCGTTCTCAAACGCAATTATATTGTCTGCGAACCGTGATAAATCGTAAAATTATATATTTGTTGAAATACAATCTCTTTTGAACTTTATAAAATAGGCAAACCGCGGAATTGGTTCGTAGCACACCGTCAGTTTGCACACTAGTAATCGCGATGCGTAAAATCGTGACTGTAATAAAGCTGCAAAACAGTATTTACATAAAATGATGTGGTACATTTTGTTTAATAACTAACCCATACTAGTTACTTGATTTATATTAATACAAACATGTTTCATACGTGTGAAATAACAACAGAAAGAAACAACATACTTACGTGTATGGTAACTACAACATGTCAGTACTGAATCATAATCTCTAAATGTTAAGTTTGTTTTACATACCTACGCAACAAGCAATCCAAGGCAACCACAAAAAATGCCAGTTCCCATCCCATTCGCAGTAAACAGCACAATTTTCGGTACACGCGCTCAACGGTTCGCATCTTTCACGACAGTTTCCTTCATAAGAATAGCGGTTAATTATTTGATAATGCCACAAATTACTTGATTACAAAACTTACATTGTGTAGAATAATATAATAGTTATTTTTGTTAATATTGAAATCATTTAATTAACAATTACAATAATATTTTACCATAATAAATAGTCAATATTATTATAAAAGCTGTGCTGGTCAAAGCAAACATCATTTTGGAATGATCTACCTCTAATGCTTACGACACACATTTTATAATACCTTCAATTTCTCTTCCTTCTAAATATGATTGGTTTACATTTATGAAAAAAACAGCTGCGCATTTTAAATAAGCACATTATTTACAATGTTAAACAAAACGTTAAGTCTTTAAAGTGAGATATTCGTGTTAGGCAGCCTTAACTCTGTTGTAAATTGTATTTACCGAAACTTATTTGCTTTGTTTGATTTCCTCTATTGATGCCAGTTTTAATTTATAGAGCGGTGATTTTATTCATATTGTGTAATATACGACATCAAGTACATAAGACCGTTAATTATGGAACGCCTTGACTGTCTTATAATACTGAAACTTGTGATATTACGTCAATCTGACTGTGCATGAATGCCTGTAACCATTATATATAAGCATAACCACAATATATAAATACATAATTTAAATATATACTTACAAAACATTAATATATAAAGATATAATTTTCTAATATATAGATAACATGTTAAAATATACAGATACGAATGTATTATATACAGATAATCTTCCATTATATAAAGACATTACTTCTTTATATGAAGGCAAAAGATCTTTATATGAATACCTGTAACCATTATATATATATATATATATATATATATATATATATATATATATATATATATCTATATCTATATATATATATATATATATATATATATATATATATATATATATATATATATATATATATATATATGCATAATAACAATATATAAATACATATTTTGAATATATACAGATAAAGCATTAATATATAAAGATATAATTTTCTTATATATAGATATATATAATCTTCCATTTTTATAAAGGCATTACTTCTTTATATGAAGGTAAAAGATCTTTATATGAATGTCTGTAACCATTATATATATGCATAATCAAAATATCTAAATACATCATTTGAATATATACCGATAAAGCATTAATATATAAAGATATAATTTTCTTATATATAGATATATAATATTCTATTATATAAAGGCATTACTTCTTTATATGAAGGCAAAAGATCTTTATATGAACATACATTAGTTTTATGTTACCACGGATTTTCATGATAGTTGTTTTGTCATTTACACCCAAGCAATTAAAGTCGTACAGTGACATTAGTGATATGATGGATGGTGTTATATTCTCCTATCTGAAGCGCCGTATCAATCCTTCTTTCACTTCAAGCCGCTCAAGTATCAAATCCACATCCATTGTTGTGAAATGATGCAAAACAAATTTTCTCCCGTGTGTAATAAAAGCTTCGTATATTTAATGTTATCTTTAATTCATTAAGATTATATATATATTTCTTAGAAATTTTGTATTAATGTAATTTATTTCGATGTTCATCAGCATTTTAACTAAGTATGGATTTATGTAATAACGTAATTATCTTAATATAATTACGATTTATGTGTATATAAAGGTATTTTTTGCCTTTATATAAACAAGTTATGCCTATATATAATGAGAAAATATTCGTTATCATTATAATGATCTTTTGCCTTCATATAAAGAAGTAATGCCTTTATACAATGGAATATTATCTGTGTATAATACATTCGTATCTGTATATTTTTACATTTTATCTTTATATGATAAAATTATATTTTTATATATTAATGTTTTATCTCAATATATTCAAATTATGTATTTATATATTGTGATTATGCGTATATATAATGGTTACATGCATTCATGCACAGTCAGATTGACGTAATATCACAGGTTTGGTTATTATAAGTCAGTAAAGGCGTTCCATAGTTAATCTTTATTACCCATGTGTGTATAATCAACCTGATAGCTCCACTCGACAAACATATCTTTGTAATGGTGGTTTCCCTCTTATTCACTGATTTATTCATGCGCTTTCAACTCACAACCGTTTGTTTAATACAAAATCTACAGATCGTGGTTTATTTGCGTTGCTTTACATATAAAATCATGATACTTATAACAGGATTCACGCGCACGCTAGAGTGTTTCATTGTGTTTTATTTATTGATTGTTCCAAGGCAATGACACATAATTTAATTATTTTAATAATGTTCTGTCCGTTGTATAACTAAGCGTGTCATAACTAAACAACTCTCCAACCTCTTTATGTTTTATACATGTTGTTTTGTGCTTTCCGTTATGTTTGTATGTGTTGTTTTGTACTTGTCATAGTTAAGAAACAGGTGTTGCTTATAAATCGCAGCAGTTTTTTTTTCTTTCTTCTATATTGGTTTTAGCTCTATTTAAAGATAACCGTGTTCGCTTCCCTATGTATTAAATTTTGCAGTGTTTAAAGTATATGCATTACTTTTTGTCCATGTTCCTTCGCTTACCTTTACACATATGGTGTCATGCTTTTCGCCTCATCGTTCTTAATTACAGTTTGCATCAAATCCGAAGTGGATACACTTGATATGCCTGAAACTGTGCAGTATGGTTTATAGCCGCGCAGCTACGATGTATTAATAATATACCAAGTCTTATTAAATAATGCACAACTGTAAACACAATATTGTTTCGAGAAACTGATAATCTTTAAAAGATGACATGATCTAGCTCAATCGCTTCAAGTATTTAAATTATCCACTCTTCATGATTTATTAATACTGTCCTGCACATTCTGCGCCCAGAAATCCGTCCGAGGCAACCATTTCTTGGATTGTCCTTTCAATCTTTTCAACATTTTCAAAGGGGCCACTAACTTAACGTATATAGAAAGATACCGTCTATCTTTGTAAGGTTATACTTTGCATGTTTGATTTATTCGCGCCAGTTATAACATTTCAAAAAGCCGTTTTAATGAAACCGTTGCGGTAATATTGACGTTGTTTTGTTTTCTTTTAACAGTCATTGTATATAAATACATAAGACCAATAAGCCACACAATTCTGTTTTATAGTGGTATTGACACTGCTTTAATGTTTGTATATTGAATGAAGTATACGAACTATCGTACTAAAATTTTTCATTTGTTAGTATGTATCTTGAGTTGTAATTTATACATTAGTTTAACTATCTGTTTGACTTCCGTTTGCATTGGCTAACTTAGGTTTTACATCTATAATGAACATTACATAAGTAGATATGTGTTGTGCTTGGCATTGATGTAAGCGTGTGTGTGCATGTGCCTGCATTGGTTGTTCCCAACAACGATGTATCCCCATTTATTCAGAAAGTTGTATAGAATTAAAAGATTTAGTTTTATAGTTTTAATATCCCATCAAACGTCAATAATATGTCAAATACATGGTCATCAGATCAGAAGGTGCTTTTATTTTAATTTTAATTTGTTTTATAATGACATAAAATGGTTCTCCTTCATAAGAAATACATATAATGATGGGCTACCATTAAAAACATTAACATCTAAGAGATATTTGAGAGATTATTCCCTTTTTGTTATTAAAACAAAATTCAACTAAAACTCAATGTTTTGAACAAGCCGTTATTGCAGTTTTCGTTAATATTGATACTTCATACACGATTCTGCATGTCTATGTATAATAAACATTAAAGAAGCATGAGTTTGTCGTCAGAAACAAACGTGACTGTGTACTACAATGCTTATTAAAATGGTGTCGAGGTCGTTTAATCTTTATTTACACATGCCAATATATTTTTTGGAAAGCTTTACATCGTGTTTTTAAATGTCATATTCTTTATGTTAGCATAATTTTCGTTATTATTTCAACGACGACTGATACATATATTTTTATCATACGCCATTGGAATAGTTCATATGCAATGTACTTTAAATGTACGCAATGATTTCATAATTGATACAGATGTCACTACAATGTCTAGTATGAATTCCTTGTGTCTGTCTGGAATTGTGAGATAGTTGCCCTGTACGAATAGTTGATTTTCTGGCACAAAGTCATTTTTCCTGCACTATGGTTACATTTCCGGGCGTACGAGTCAGTTTTCAAGCAATATAATTTATTGTAAATCAATAGTCTGGCGCTATAAGCCAGTTTTCAAAGATTGTTTATTGAATACAATTTAAGCACTTGCATTTTAGTGTTACGTCACCCTTATTCAGTAGTCCTGCATGGCATGTGAGTTTTCTGTCCATGTGGATCGCCATTCTTAAAAACATGGCGTACCGGAGTATGGGCAATTAAATTTGCCGGCAATCCCCACTCCAATATGTTCACATCAAAATACAGATTTCATCACACTGCTAAATATGCTTTTGAACAGGATGGACAATATTGATAGAAAACTTGGAAAGTTAGAAACGATCCAATCAACAATGGATACTCATACGGCCAAATGTGAGTGTATGGACAACACAGTTTCCCAAATTGGGAGCAAAATCCTACAAATTGAATAAAGCCGACACTTTGACAGCAATATGTTTTATAATTGGAAGATGTACGGTGGTCAGAACATGCACACTTTATGCAGCACGAAGCACCTGACCTCATGTGTCCTGAAGCATGCTGGACAATTTACTATTTTACCAAATACCCGAAAAAAATACAGTGCGAAAAGAAAATCCTTGACTTTATTGAGTCGAAATTATTCATCGAATACGCATCTGGAGATATTTAATTACACCATGCACATATAATATGGCGTTATAAAAGCACAAAAAGATTAGACCTGTAGTCGCAAAATTAGCATACTATCCGGATAGAGAACGAGTGAGGATGGCGTCCAAGCAACTCAAAGGGACCCCTATTGGATATCAAAACAATATCTCAGGGAGGTAATAAAAACCAGACAGAAGCTTATACCAGTGATAAAAAAGGCTAGGGAGGAGAATAAAGAGGCCTTCTTGAGAGAGGACAAACTATTCATCGATGGCCGTGAGTACTATCCGAATGCCTAGGAGGGATGTGTGAGTGTTGTGAAAATGGATAGCATGAATCGTTGAAGGGCTGACAGCGGACAAGTTTCGGGGACGCATTGTTAGATTAAAATACACGGAGCCTAACCAATACGGATAATGCCGTACACTTGTGTACACTTCCGGCTAATACGCGAAATTGCACTGGATCATATCAGAAAATAAACAAGGCGAAATGCAGAATGTGCTTGTATTGGAAGTGAACATGTCAACACAACCGCGTAAGTATGTCATTTACTATTGCTCACGGAACATTTTGGTATTTCAGCTTATGGCTTACTTCAACATTTGATATTAAAATATCATTCATATTTTTTATGAAATTATAAGAAATTACAGGAAACATAAAAAACGCGAGCATTTGCGTTTTAAAGGGTCGCATATTTATTTTCCGGGCACCAGATAACAGGCGAAAACTTAAAATACTAGCACCGGATACATTTTGGAAGCACGACACTGGATAATACACGAAATCAAGTGATACATATACAGATTTTTAGGTGCTTTTCAGCACGTTTTACAAACAACAAATGCACATCGTATGTGAAACATTTACTATAGTACTTTAAGCTGGTGCTAACATTGATATGAGTCGATTCGAATTGTATCGATGTATATTTACACCGTTCTGTTAAATTCTCCCTACAAAAAGAAGTTATGCCTACTAAAAGAAAAATAAAGAAACTTAGAACATTTGTGAGCCCTATTGCGGAAAGTTCGATATAGCAGCAACACTAGTCTAGTATATGTACGTGCGTTCGTTCGATCGAGCTTTACCGGACTGGAAAATTGTCATTCATCATGATCGTTAAAAATGATCTCCACACATGTTCACAATGTACAATGCAGGATATGTTGTATATTTAGGAAGGCATGCAAGCTACTATGCATTAATACCGTATGGAAACGCAAATGATATCACTTCATTTTCATTTTATTTTAGACTTAAATGAAAGAGAAAATCGTTGCTGTGATTACATCAACCAATACGTACTACATTTCGCGAAAGCTTACCTGCAACGGTACCTTTCACATCAACAGGTAAATCAGTGGCCAAAATATCTACACCCGTCTTCTATGAAACAGCAGCCCAATCATGATCACTTTCATATTTTCTAATAAGATCCGGTGCCGTTTCGAGTAGTAGCTTGAAACGCACAAAAGTTTCCGACATTATCCGTATTGGTTAGGTATCGTGATGTATGGCTATTAACACGGTCGGCAAATTTTGAATTAGTGTGCACTTTGAAATAAGATATTTTAATGAATTTTCTAATTATGCTCCCATTGAGTATATTCTAAAAACTGGAACAACTAGCTAAACTATAAACAAGGACAAAAAAACATGTGTTCAATGGAATTCTATTCACATCGAAGCGTTAATTTCTTTATTATCTAGCAATGCTGTATATCTTGATTCAAATCTAATACGCGGGATAGACAATAACGATAGAACAGAGAAACAAGTTTCAATTTTATCTTATTATCTTACGTCTAAAGATAATCCGTATTTTGCACGCAATATTAACACCGATTCAAATAAATTCGATTATTTCGACAAAAATAGACAAAAAAAGTATAATACGGAATTTGAACGAAAACGCCAAAAAAGGATGCTTCAATAAAATATAACCAAATTAACAACGACATAAATCGCTAGTCAGTATCTGAAAAAAAGCAAATATATTGTCGTACATGCAAGTCAAATTTGTTTCGTGCGTTAACGGGTCTGATTAGTCCCCGATATAAAAAAGGCGATCTGTCAATAACCAATAATTATCTAGGTATAACTCGTGTGAGTTGTTTAGCGAAGTTATTCACTATTCTAACACGGCACGTGTCAAACTTTATCTAAACAAAGAAGAAAATCGTTTATGGGGTATTCTGCAATAATTATGGGCGGAGCTTATACACTGAAAGCACGCGCTGTAACTAAACAAAACATACCGATACATTTTCGACCAGCGAAATAATCCGGTATTTTATGAATGAAATGAAAGTCACGTCTGATCGACAGAACAGCCGAATGTTATATTCATGGGCGGAACACTTAACATAAAATTGTACACAAGAAAAATAAGATACATTGTATAAATCTTTAGTAACAACCGTGTTAGAATCGCAAGTTTAGATGCGTGGTTTCAAATCAATCGTGCTTCGCAATCCCTATGCATCTAAACTTCCGGCCGTGGGTTATTCGACAACATACTATAACGTACACGAATGATTTCTTAAATATACTAAACAAACGTTAACAAAATTGGGCTAATGCTAATGAAATTTTAACATACGCACAGTTCGGTTTTAAGCCGGGCTATAGTACAGTAGACGCAAGTTTTTTCCTTTTATCATTTATTGAAAGTCATATGAACAATAAACAAAAATTATTTTGCTGTTTTGTCGATGATTTAAAGGCATATGACTTATGCATCCCTGAGTAAAGCTCAATCAATCTTCTATTTTTCGCCGCCAACGCGGTATTAATTTCTGAATCCGTTCTTCATTCATTTATCGAAAGTCATATGAACAATAAAAACAAACTTTTTTTGCAGTTTTGTCGATTATTTAAAGGCATATGACATAACGGAGCGTATGCATCTCTCGCCGAGGGCGCAGTATTGATTTCTGAATCCGCTGATTGATGACAATCTTCCCTAAACAATTTGCTTGAGTATTGCAGACGTGGAATATAACGGTTAATGTCGACAAGTCGAAACTTGTGATCTTTCATTTAGATAGATTAAAAAGGAATACAATTGGGTTTATAACAACAATACTCTCGAAATCGTGATGTTTTGTTAATTATCTAGGAAAAGTTATGTCAAGCAGCGGCGCATTCATACAAACACCAAATACTTTGTCAGCCAAAGCGCTTAGGGCGATGAACTCATTATTTACTGTTACAAAATCTTTGAATATACCTGTGAACAAAATTTTCATCTGTTTGATGCCTATGTTTCTCGATTCTTAATTATGGAAGCCATATGTTGGGATTTACTAAAGCTGAACATATTATGCGAGTCTAACGTAAATTCTGCAAATGGCTTCTAAATGTGAAAGCTTCTACACGGTCAAATGCTTTGAATGCGAAGTAGGTAAATACGCGATAATAATAATGAACTGTGTACGGAGATATCCAGCTGCGCTTTCGGTATTTTTACCGAAACTTTGCCTTAATTTAGTACCCCTATACGAGTATAAAACTGAAAGTATCCCCAATATTTTGAATAACCTTGTCGACATTAGGATTTCCAGTTTTCTTGTCAATTTCATTATTAACAGTTCTGTTCGGAAGTCGTATATTTTCATCCCGATATACTATATACAAAACGACCACGCTATTTTTAGAAAGGAAAAAATAAAATATGTGATGTCACACAAAATTCTCCTATTGAAGATAAATGAAAACACCAATAATATTCGATAATTAAATGTAATGTATTTTGTGTGAAAATCCGTAGGACTTCCATACATGGCTGTGTTAGGCTTAGATCATGAATAAGGCCAAACAAGGTTTTTGTGTGATACACTTATACATGTGATAAATGCTTACAAAGCTATTAAGGAAAAGAATGTGTACGTCCTTGGGGTCTTCAGATTATAGAGAACGCCTTAACATACTTTACGGGACAGGGTCTTGTGAAATAACAATGGTTATACATTTCAGGAATGCATTTACGTAGCAACTGAATATAAGGTCAGCCTTGGAAATCGGATTTAAGAAGTCGATGGCCTGAAGCAAGTTAACCCTATGTCTTTGAAGTCGACCCGAGCTGAAATAAGGAAAAATTCTGCTGTTATTGACAATTTATGAAACACTTGTACCAACAACTCTGTGAGCCGGACAGCTCAGACCAATAATCCTGATTTCAAAATCCATTTGGGGTGGGATCTTGACGCTTATCCAATTCAACCTAGGTTAATTTCTAGAATGCGCGTTAGTTCCTAAATACGTCAGGGTTATGGGACTCTTTATAACGTGTCGATTGTTGTGCAACTACTGCTTTGGCGACATTAACCAACCAATTTAAATTCCGGAATCTGTTTTACAAGCAGCATAATCAAAATTACAATATTTTCAAAGAGGACATAAATTAAGTGGTTCGGTTAGAGCAAATGCCATGAAACGCGTCTCATGCTGAATGCCTGAGCTCAATCCCTATATGCGCTTTCAATGTTTGAGTGAAACATGTATCTGCAATATATTTTTATTTATATCTCAAGAGAAATCAAGGAATAAACGTGAATTAATGAAAGCTTTACATATTATTATACTCGCTCGTTTAGTAATTTAAGGGCATCACAATTGTTATATAAAAAATAACAATTAAATAATCACATCAAATGATAACACATGCTCTTGCTTAAAATATTGCTATTGCAGGAAAATTTTCCCACGTTACTTCAATACTTACTCAATGTTTTCATACAAAAAAATAAAAAGATATAAAAGTGCTTATAAACTGTAAATGGTATATTGTACGTATTCCAATTTACATTACCGATACCATCGTTCACATAGACGTTTACATATTTGTGTGAGCTCTTCGGCAAGTCAAGTAGCGGTGAAATTAACATTTGTCACTCACATATCGAACACATAATCGATTTTTATCAGAGTTATCTTTTTATCATCAGCAAGATATCGAGCATTTAAGCAGCACAACTGTATGATGTTTATTTGTAATGCCATTAAAAAAAATAAGAACAACTCTCATGCAAAGAAGTTGCATCGTTCTTTTAAACAACATATACAAGAACGGCAGCATAGTCGTATATTTAAGCGAATCTCAAACACATATCCTCTCACGAACTGTTCATGGTGTACATTTATTGACTAAGTACGGCAGAATACAACACATAAACAAAGAACATGTTTATGTATAATTTACGAAAGCTATACATGATAAAAATTGACAAATGCCCGAGTTGGCACACGCAAACTCCTACAATAAACAGAACTATAACAAAGTGATTAAATCATACGTCTCCGCTTTGGAACCACATTAGAAAAACATTGCACAATTATGCCGGGCATGCATATACTTTCACGTTTTTTACGTAAAGCAATGTCAATAAGCTTCTTTAAATGGCGATAAGTACAAACAAATAAACGCTTGA
Organism: Dreissena polymorpha; assembly: GCF_020536995.1. NCBI lineage: Eukaryota > Metazoa > Mollusca > Bivalvia > Myida > Dreissenidae > Dreissena > Dreissena polymorpha. Next base: position 27,890,792 of record NC_068368.1, on the reverse strand, counting down.
TTATATATAGAACAATCATATATCGCAGCATTAAGGGGAAATCACCTTTATAAAAATTGATTGTCTAGAGAAGCTATCAAGTTGAGTGAATACTAAATATAAACAGCCTTATGCACTTGATGTCAAATATTATTTGTAATACAAATAAATTCAAACTGATATCAAAGGAAGAAATCAAACAAATGATCTCGCTTTAAAGCGATTATCACACTTCTAAAAACTTTGTTAGTTAATCAAGACGTTTGTAATCCGTGTTATTATCACTTTTGAAAGACAATGGAACATTTATAAACGAAAAACAAAAGTATTTTTAATATAAGTTAAATGATTTTGAGAGGCTTCGACTGTATTGAATAATGTCCCATAGTTTTTAAAACATTTGACAGTGTTATCAAAAAAGAAAAACGAAACCATAGTAAGACTTGTTTTATTTGATAGAACAATTCAGTTTTAAAACGATTCATAATACCTGCCAATTACAAGTCTGCCAACCGAAACACCGTCGCCACGTGGTAAACATTAGTTGCAGATAATTCACAAATTGACTGATGTCGATGAATGTTCAGAATAAAAACAACTTTGCTTTGTTAAGCAATTTTAATTTTATATAGGCGTCTTTTTAAAACGTTTAAATCCTTGAACTGACGACCAATATATATATTTAAAAGAGATAGAAGAGGAATGAATTATTTAACATTTGCAGGAGTAACATTGGTTTAATCATTCATAAATGGTTTTTGCTTCGGTTAGTAAATCTTGTATAGTTTGATTAGAAGAATATATTATGTTTAGTATATAATTATGAAATCTACAAAATTTAGTTATGTAATAAAGTAATGTGTAGCAGTATCAAATAATTGCTATTATTCTGAATTAATCTGTTGGGAGAGATGCGATTCCTGCATCGATTTAACAACATGTTGTTATATTGGACAACGATGTAAGATTTGTTACGGAACTGCGAATGGATCTGGTACACCTGGAACCTTTGGAACCAACGGTGCTACGGATGAAATTTGCGGAAGGAGAGGACTAGGTGGACTCATTTTATTCCTGCTAGTCTATGACTCAACGGGAAAGGTCACTTGACACGCTCGGAGCATCTGAAGAATTTGCTTAATACACTCTCACTTATACTCCGAAATCAATCATTAGATTCTGCACATTCACATCCCACACTGTGTTTCTGGTCAGCAACAATGTGGCGGCTCTCCGGACGGCATCATATAACGATTTGCAAGGATCCGTTCTACTCCAGGGAGATATAATTTTGGTTCCGTCGGGTTAAGATAATGTAAAACAAATTAACATACAAGAAAAAACATATATAAAAATCATTAGATAAATAAATATACCGTACTATATATAACAATTGTTTTACAAAAATATCTGCTTAAACGTAAGCTATGCTTTTTTGAATGGTTTATGCAAGTGTTCATCTATAAATACGGGATAACACGGAACGTATTATATGTTAACCAATGAAGCCACGTATTTTGTTATAAAGGTGTGAAATAAAACATAGTCATACAGTACTAGTGCGTTCCAGCGAGTGTTGTGTGTAATGAAATTATTTTGCAATTAAAGTTTGAGATTGCCTTAATAACTTTAACAAGAGGATGGTTGTGCATGATAAACAATTAAAAATGTATGACATAAATATTAACTCGTGATAAGTCACCGCGATAAAATTATGGTGCGGTTTCAATGGGGAGTACATACTTCCTTGTTTGCATAAAATATAAAAATGATCTCGGTGTTGATTCCACATGCATACAATATAATGAATTATTTTTTTTTACACTTGAAACATTCATACAATCAGTTATCACCGAAAAATGTATTAATATATATATTGTTAACACATGTACTACCTAGTTTCTTGAGAGATTAGTTCGCTTCGATTAATTTGAGACGGTAATAAGACATCACAGTTAGAAGACAAAAGACTAAATGATTACAAGTTAATGATGTATAAAGACAAAACAATCACGAGACATACGTGTAGAAAAACAAGGAGTTCAAAAGTCATGTTGGTTACATTTAAAAAAGGTCATAAGTTATGTCTGTCAAAATACCAACAGGTTACAAGTGCAAACGGTTAACAGACAAGTTGGTAACTCGACAAAAGGGTCATTAAAAAAATTCAAGTAAAAACCGTCAGAATAAAAAAAAATCTTGGCTCACAACGGGCAAAAGAACAGGCGAGATTAAGACTAATCGGCATGACACAAAGCGGTTGGAAGACAAGGCAGTAACTTTTCAAAACGCTAACAAAAGAGTTGCCCAGTGAAAACGGTTACAATACAAAACGGTCATGTCATAAATCGAAAAGAAAAATGGTCACAAGTGTTAACAGTCAAAATACAAAATGATAATATGACCAGTCACTTACGAAATAAAAAGGTTGAAAGGTGTTGTAATTACAAGTCAAAACGGGCACAAGTTATATCGGTCGAAAACCATCACAAATCATTGCGTTTAAAAGACAAAGCGGTCACAAGTAAAACAGTGACAAAAAAGTAATCCTAAATCGTGAAACGACATAGCGGTCGTTACACATAAAGGTCACTCTTCAAAACTTTAACAAACAAAACTTCTACGATTGAAACGGTCACAATAGAAAACCTACATAAGATAATTCGGTTACATGGCGAAACAATCAAACGTTAAAACTGTCAAATTACAAAACGGTTAGAATTGAACACGGTAATAAAACGAGTCAACTACGAGACAAACGGTTGAAAGTCATAGTGGTTACAAGTCACAACGGCCACACAACGGTTATGTCGCTCAAACACCAAATTGTTAAGAAGTACGAACGGATATAGGACAAATCGGTCACGAGACGGTCGTAAGTCTAAGGTTACATTACACTAATTCATTGTTCCTCCGTTATCTATACGAAAGTAGTGCTTATTTCTAAAGAACTCCTTTTCTCTTCTTAAAAAAAAGCCATTTTATAATGTGAGACATGTCTTTTGTGGTTATTTCTAATAACCTGTATGTGTCTGGAGTACTTTGATGTATTGGATTGGAAGCTAACTTGAAATATAAAAGTATTTTCTTGTATTGTATGGGGCTTATGCTGAAATAAGGCCTCCGAAACACTGTTTTCTATGGTGGGTGCATTCGACAGCGATATACTTTCTTAGAAGGTGCAATACGGAATGTGTTTGATTGCAATTATCGGAAAAGAACAGATTAATTTTGAAAATGAAACCGGGTTCAGAAAAATTTATACGTCGGGAAGGCAAGAACAATACTTTGAAAGTTGTCAATTATATGATAGGACCTTATGGGAATTCGAATAAGTTTAATATGAACTATACGAATGCAATACAAATCTATCTTAAGTCAAGCTATAACGACTGCAATACAAAACGGTGAAACGTATCACTGGTTACAAGTCACAATGGTAAAAAGAAAAAGCGATCATGACACAAATAGAAATAAGACAAAACGGCTTCTTCACCTCATTAATCAGATGTATAAATCGTCGCTAATGTACGCATTTGAAGTAGATTATGATATGTCTAAGCCATGCGGAAACCTTATAATTTGCAAAACAATTTTGTACTTTGAAAGTTCAAATTAATCCTAGCAACACAATACATGTATACCAAAAAGCAAATAACAAAGAAATGTATATCCACTGTTTATATATATTTATACAATATATATATTTATACAATATTTATTTCCTATTTGTTATAATGATTATAATGAAACTGATTCACTATGTTTGTGAGTTTCATATTAAGAAGAAATGAACGGATATTGCAATGGGAGACCTGTAATTTGGTTAAGTCACCTTTCGGATCAAGCAAGGAAGCTTATTTCTAAAGAATATACAGCTATAATTATTAAAATACATGAATGAATGAAAGAAAGAAATAAAGAAAGAATGAATGAATCAACAAATGAAAGAACGAACGAACGAATAAATACATATGAAAATAAAATCATAACTAAATAAATCAATAAAATACATCACTTTAAGCTATAACAGAAGAGCAATGCACATTGTTTATAGCTTACTGTGTCCTTAGATTGAAATTTAACGATTATCTAAACATCCTACGCATGTGATAAGCAGACAATTTTATAAATAATTAACCAAATTAGAACAGTGTAGTATATAAAACACGTACATAGAATAGCCCGATATATACAGTTTTGTACCATTAAGTAATATATACGAGAAACGATTGTTCAATGTGTTTAAAATATAAAACACGTTTGGTGATGTCAATGTATAATATACGTGTTTTGGAGTAAGGCGTGTGTTTTTTTGTATTTAAATGTTACGCAAAATTGCTGTAAGGTATCAAATTACAGAGATTTCTAGAAAAGATTCGAGTCCATTTTGCTTGAACAAACACGTGGCCAGACCTCAAGAAAAATATGTATGGCTGGTATTATCCTTACATATATATTATGATAATACATTTATTTCATCATTTTGTCTCACATATTGTATATTCATCAATTGTAATTTGAAATGATTATTGTGGTATTTAATACTTGTCTTTGGTGACATGTAGTGTTCTTTCTCGTACCATTGATAAGGCCAGTCTGTAAAATCTGGTTTAAAATGGCTTGATCATACTTGACGTAATAATACTGTAATTCTTCATTGACATAAACAACCCAAGCTGCATATTTCGAATTTAATGTTTAAGATGAACACACTATATCGGCGATCTGAAATTCTTTAACAATGCGGGTTATATTTCATCTTTTGGAGATACTAAGTTGTTATCGCCTAATTATATTATGCACCATGTGCATGAAATCTGTGAAATGTTTATGAAATGCATACGTGTGAAATAATCATAATACATATCCAATTGGGTCCTTAGTGTAAATATGTAATTAACGAAATTGTACCACACATTCGTGTTCGTAAGTGCTTTTATAACCATGTTTAATTATTTGTAACTACAATAATGATCGTTGTATATAAACAAGAACAATAAACACAGCGTCAATATGAATTCTGTTTATTAAAGTAAAAAAGAACCCTAAAACCACCACCGGACTCTAAAAATGATAATTGTATATATCCATCCTGGCAAAAAATCAAACTATATGATATCACAGTCTGTATATTATCAAACGGGAAGCGGACGTACGATCGATTATAAATCTATGAATTATAACATATGTTAAACAATTAAGATCTGACTATAAAACAGCAACAACATAAACAACAACGACATCAAAAACATTATCAACACGAGATGTGTTTGTCAGAAACACATTGCCCCCATCTGCGCCGCTTTGAATCCATATATTTGACCTTTGACCTTGAAGGATGACCTTGACCTGTCACCACTCAAAATGTGCAGCTCTATGAAATACACATGCATGCCAAATATCAAGTTGCTATCTGAAGGGATATAGAAGTTATGATCATTTTTCGAAACCTAAACGCACATTGTGACGGAAAGACAGACAGACAGACGGATGGTCGGACGGTCCGATCACTATATGCCCTCCTTCGGGGGCATACAAACAGACCACAATCACGCTCAACTGTAATAGTAATAAAGTTGCATTAACACCAGCGGATGGAATAAATTGGCTTAAAGTAAAATACGGAATGTTATGTACAACATGCACACAGAAACATATGCGTTTAAAAAAATTAGGGCAAACATCTAAATGATCATATAAGAACAACTATGATGGGTATTCATACCTGAAAACAAATTAACATAAATCAAACTTTGTTTAATGTATACATGAAATAAGCGAATAGACTGGTCGATTGGTTATGTACCTAAACAAATAACATGTTCTAGTTAAACAATAAAGATCCCATTAAAAAGCAAAATGTATCTACAATTGATTTAGTTCAAATGAAACTTAAAAACTAGTTTAGTAATAATTTTACACAAGAAAACCAAATAATTAATGTGAAGCAGACCACAGCATCACTGCCAACTGAAGGACATTGAACAAACAATAATATGTATAATACGAGAAAAATATAAACTATGTACAGCTTAACAATGTAAATCACTCGAGCGTAAAGAAATACAAATGTTTGTATGTTTAATTCAACACGACAAAACAGTGTGTTTTTATGCTATGTTCATTTTGAAGTATAAATAAGAATTGCCATAAACAAATTAAAACAAATAATGTTTTTTAAACGCTTGCAATAGGTGACAAAATTTCGTGATGTTTTTCATTAATTGAACAAACAATACAACAATACGTAACAACAATAACCATTACATTTAAATTACTTTCATTAAGGTACATCACAGTTTGTATGCCGTGCTATAGGTTGAAAACAACCCCGTGCCGTAGGTACATGTGATTTTTATAAACATCTCGTTCAGATCGGGCGAGACCAACGTGGATGGTGGAACGATGACGTCATACACGTGGTCACGTGTGTATATAACTTCGACGACGTCGGAGAATCCGTCTTTAGACCCGACAACCAGGCTGTAGTGGTGTGGTACGTCAGAGACAGTGTTGAAGACTTTCTTCCAGTTTAATTTTAGTTTACCTTGTTGGAAATCCATAGCTACTGGTTGACCTTGAAATATCAAAACGTAATATTCATTGACATGAAATTTTCAACATGCAGACAATATATACATTGACATTTTTATAGAGTCACTCCAAACGATCAGAAGCCACAAAGTTTTGTCAAAAAAATTTATGTATTAATTGGCATTTTCTACCGATTCATTTTACACGCAGAGCGCCGGCGAAGAAAGCAATCGGTATTTTTAATCCAAGCTAACTGTTAAGTTACCGAGTGGTCACTCCCGAACAAGCTCTGAGCGTGATATCCGGAAATAAGGATATATCGGGTGTTAATATGTTAAACAGTTAAAAAAACAAAAAAAACTATTGAAACGGCTGGCCTTACGTCGATAGGGTTGACACTTAAATACATATTTTACACTTAAATGTACTTGAGGAAACAATGTATGCACTTATAAGAAGACGGATTCGATTAAGTGTAATACGGTATGTTGTATTCTCGTGAAAACATTCACGATATTCATATTTAATGGAAAACAATTCAACATAACATTTACAATTCGTACTTGAACATACAGGTATTGTATTACTCTGTAACAAACACCAGACCTGAAAGAGCAGGTGGTTCCGAAACAAGGACCAACGAGGATTGGATACTCGAACTGTTGAGATCACCTCCATTCAATGCTTTTACTTCAGCATTGTATGTCTGACCTGACATCAAGTTCAAATGAAAATTGGAAATCGTGTTCTTGAGACCCGAATCCATCCAGTCAACAACAATCTCGCCGTTACTAAGGATACGGTATCTATACGACGTTATCTGCGAACGATCCTCAAAGTTGTCCCATTCCATATGCAAGATGTTTGAATTTGACTGCCAAACTGGTTCACCGAATAATGAGTCACTCATTGAAGTGGATTCTTGACTTACGGGCATAAAGTTGACAAACGCGTGCGCACTGCTAGGTGGATCAAGATAAATTGTGACTGGATTTGACAATACAATTGTTGCAAGCTCAACTTTGTTCACACATGTTACTGTAACATAGACTTTATCGCCATGGTGAAGGTATTTCCGGTCGAAATGGAAAGATTGCAGTGTATCCGAATCTTTTTCTGCTTGAATATCATCTGTCAAAGTTGTAGATCCTATAACAATAAATTGTCCAACTGCTAGATGTCAGTGAACACATAAACGAGTTTTGTACGGTGATTTTTTGTGAACGATTGATAAAGTAAGATGTAAAAGGTAGATTGATGAAAAGTATGTAAATTGTAAATTTCCACCACATTTCTTACAACTGTAACCTGTACTTTAAAGTGAGAAACATAATTGATGTACGCGGCACTTCATCATAACATGGTCATTTGTGCGTATACCCGAATCTCATAATGCACGAGAAATTAATGAGCTGATTAAGTTAAAGGGTAGACAGGACATTAACATCTTACATCGATTTCATACTTAAAGAATAAGAACACATTTCGAGTTCTAATTGTAACCGTGCCCATAAAACAAGGGACATAATTCTTGCGCACGACATGTCGCCCTTTTGGTTTTATCCCGTGCTCCAATTAAATTTTCAAAAATCCATCATGCAAAGAAAGTTATCGGCCGGACACGAACATCTATTTTCCCTCTACATACATAAGGACTATTTACATTGTATGTATCATTTGTGACCTTAACCAAGTTACATAAACGATAAATAAGACGGACACATGAACATTTCCTACCCGGCGAAGATACACACGCAAAATGTACATACTGTACGCCTTTCCATCGTTTACATAGCGGCGGAATAAAAAGTGAAAATGTGTACAAACCGACAGAAAATTTACAGAACTGTACACCGCTTTCGTCGTCTTTGACTTTCCAAGTTCCATGCAATGAGACTGAATTGTTTCTGTCTACGGCAACGGCGACATTAATATCGGTAAGGATTGGAGCAGTGTGATCAATAATAATGGCTGGATCTGAATGAAACACGGTTTTGAGCCCCGCATGGTTTTCAGCAATTGCTGTAAGATAAACCGACGTCCCGTGCGCAAAAGGTGCGAAAATCACACCAACGTTATTTTGATTGTGAATTTGATGTAGTCTTTTTATTTGAAATCCTCCTTTGGTAGTTCCAGCCCCAAGAGAGACCTGTCGAAATAATAAGCATAGACAATATAAACAGTTTAATTCAAAATATATACACATACATTAAAATGAAGATATGTGTATGTCAATAACAATTACTTACCGTTCTGATGCCACTTTCTGCATCCATTATCAATACACTCACTGCAACTGAATAAGGTCCAATTTGCTTCATGGAAAGGGCACTGCTATTATTTTCAGACAGCATAGTGCATTCTTCAACTTTTAAGTTTTGCAACATTTCGTCTTTAACAGTTGCTCCAAACGCAATTTCGATGGACTGTACTCCAGTAACTTGCGATATAAAGGTATAATTGTATTGGAAAGCCCCATTATGTTGTTTTTCAAATGGCAACGGTACGCTGGATCGGTCAATTGTCAAGACTGGGAATAAATCATACTGTAAACTTCGGACACTTCCACTGATGTAATATACGTTATCTTTGATAAATGTGGCGTTGACAACAACAGAAGGGTCATCATTGTTTACTTGATAAAAAATATCAATCGCTAATTGTTGAGTGGAGTCACAGATAAAGCCTTTTGGTGGGGAATCATCGATTAACTGTGCTGGAGAGAACACAGTTATGCTTTCATGTCCTGCCGCGTCTACCGCCTTGACAATTCCAGAATAGGAATCGCCATGTTTGAGGTTTAGGTTTGTGAAAGTGTAGTCAGTCAGCAAACCGACATTCGTAAAGCTAATATTTGTACTGTTATACTCTTTGACATTTGATATAGCCACCATATAGTATTTTATTCCAGAATAGTGATCTTGGAATCCGTGCCACGACATTTCAAAGGTGTTTGTTGAATGTACAAAATCTGTGTTTTTGTGGTGCTTCGTGTTAAATACAACCCCATCTATTGGGTTGTCCGTATCAATTACAAACCCATCCGAGACCAACGCCGTGTGAAGCCCAACTGAGTTTACAGCTATAACAGTAACATAATAACGTGCTCCTAGGCTCAGAGATAGATTGACTAAACTTATATTTGTTGCCAGTCCAACATCATGTTGATGAAATACATCATCGCCTGAAAAATATTATTATTTTATTTCACAGATTTTGAAACAAGGAGGGAAAAAAGAAAAAAAGAGGCAGTTACAAAATATATCACACAAATCATCAGGATAAGCAATTATCAAAAAACATGTGATCATTATCTCCAGAATAAAAAGGGAAATAACTGCAAGGGAAAATAATATATTAAAAAGATCTAATTGTGTTGTTACTGTGAGGTGAAGTTCCAAAACTGACGCTGAAGTGATCAATCCGACTCTGCTGCTCAATAAACACCCCGTCCCAACAGGCAATGATAGAATCCGACCAGTCAATGAAATCCAAGTCCTGAATACAGTTGCCCTCTCTGATATAACGACCACGTCGAACACTGGGCCCAGTTTGGTCTATCATAATCGGAGAAGATTCAAACATGGCGTATTCGTTTGCCTCAAACCAAGCTCTCACATACACAACATATTCAGTTTCGTGGATAAATGTACGATTGATAGGCAGGCAATGGATAAACTCCGATCTCAGGCCGATGTCTGTCCAAGGATTTTCTAGTTGCAGATCATATATTCCTTCACCAACAGAATGATTGAATATACCAATACTCCATTCAAAGCGACGAATGTTCTCTGATACAATCCCACCATCGATTCGTGACCAATGACCGCTTAGGCAAGCTGATGACGCCGAGATATTCAGAACCTCGTGGGGAAGTCCAGCGTATACATTAAATACAGGTAATTTTCGAGAAATCGCATCTGCATAAGACATGTTGCTGCATTTCATGTTTGTCATTACCTCTACGCATGGAAGACCAATCACTGCACATGTGCAGTCCTTGTTACAAAAATGTACGTCGCACGAATGCTTTTCAATTTCTAAAATCCCATATCCGCTGTTGGCCGTGCTAGAAATTACATTTACAGTGATCCTTGAAATTGAACTGTTCAGACCCACGTTGTTTTGCGCCCATATTGAAAGCACTATACGATCGCCAGCCAAAAATGTTTTAGATAGTGCGATTGACGCCTGTATTTCTTCCGATTTATTTCCGTTTGGGAAAGTAATCAGTCCATTTGAAAGCTCATGCAGACCATAGTAACGTGAAACCGTAATGTAAAAGTTTTCAATTCCGGACTCTTGGTCAAGAAATCCATACCATGTCACGTTTAAATTAGTAATCAAATTATCATCTGAATCATTGTAATTGGCCCATGTCATTGGGGGTTTAAAGCCGCCTAGATGTGGTGGAGAAGAATCAATTAAAAGGTCGGGCGTTCTGTCAGAGGAGCAGAGTCCTGCCGCGTTGCATGACGTTACAACTGCGTAGTATTTGTCCCCGTCATTTAGCCACGACTTTCCATCTAAACTGATAGTCACGTGGCGTTCTGATCCTAAAATCAGATGTTCAACTGGTGTATGACCCTCGTGATGCGTTTTAAGTGTTATTTCGTGTCGGACAATAGGGCTTCTGTCGTCTGTAAATTCCCATTCTAAACGAATAATGGACTTTTCCCACTGGGCATACTTTCCATGAGCTGCGTTATATGTAAGTAAAAATGTTGGTGACCGTCTTACGACAGGCGGAGAATCGTCAATTACAAACATGTCAGACGTTTTAGAAACATTCATGCCGACCCGGTTGAATGCCCATACTGTTGCCACTAGCTCGGTGTTCCTAGGAAGTGTCATATTTGACTTGATGATAGAAGAATGCAGAAGGCAGTTTGATTTCTGCAGAACGTCGCAATATTCATTTAGAGTGGACACGCAAACTTCAAAGTGATCGATTTCCGACTGCGGATCTTCGAATCCTTGCCAGTTCATCTGTAGATACGATCTACAGAAGCAGTATGTGTCAGTTGTTTAGCAACCATAACATATGTATTAGTTTAAACATACAAACATATACACATTGAAATTTGGCACCCAAAGATATATATGTAGAAAACAATATGTATGAAACAATATTGTTACAGAATAATTAATAACTAAGCATAATTCAGAATTTCAAAAATGAAAAATATGCGTCATGAAATGTTAAAAATTAATTAATTCACATCTATTGGAACTTCGCATCGTTATTAATCGAAACAATTCGATACACCAAGTTTTCTTAAATTTGTGCCAAAAAGTGCAAATGATTTAACGAACCGATGGCCAAGATATTTGCTATGGCCTTCATCTGGACCTACACGCACAAGTCCACGTATTGGAGGGGAATTGTCCACTATTATGCCATCCGACACACGTCTGGTACAAAGGTCTGCTTTATTGCATGCTTCTACAATAACGAAGTACTTCTGTCCGGGAGTGAATGGACCATTCCACGAAACATCTGGCATATTCATTAAAACATTATTGATGTGACACATTAAACTCAGCGAATTAAATCAACGTGTTAAACACTTTAATAGCATGTACTGCAGTTTTGTAGTGTATATAATCCTGTATATTGGCTTTGCTTGTATCGACAGATACAGTAATATATATATAGTAAATATATAAACTGAACATCTATTAAATCATAATATGCACACACTTCAAATTTCTATTCACCTCTTGGTTAAATTTGATTAGTTTAATTAAATTGTTCAATTCGTCAGTTAAACTATATTAAACATATATTCACCTCAAATAATTCACAACACGTGCAGAAAGAGATAATGAAACGGTAAAATACAATCCAACATACCAGTCATCATTCCAACAACCACCATCGGCCTTATGTCAGCCTCATACCGATCTGACCCAAGACCAACTTTAAAGAATGCTAAACCACTTTCTGGATCATCAAAATTCTTCCAATTTGCATTAATGACATCGGTGCTACTTTGAAAGTCTATGTCCTTTATAAAAGTTAAAAAAATACGTAATATACGTTAACCATACTAGTTAATATATGTTAATTGTTCCTAAAGATTGTCATCTTAATTAACAAATCGGTTCATAAAAGTGTTAACAACATGATGTAATTTCCGTTTTATAAACGAAGGCGTAATTAAATATAATAAACGTTTTTTTAGTGTTGAGGTAATTTATCGTTGAAGTCAAATAACCAATATAATTTGGAATTTACCTGTTTCCCTTCAATTCCATCCAAAACATATCCTCCATTGGGAACACTTCGGTCTAGCACAATCCGTTTAAAAACCGGTCGTGAAATAAGACCCGCATGGTTCACCGCCTGTTTAATGAATGCGTTATTATTTATGTTACTATTTAAATAACGTATATTTCTTTTTCCAGCAATTATTTACTATTAAAATTTCATTCAGAATAAGTTACCTGCACCACAATAAAATACGGATGCCCGTCAATAAGGTCTTTGAGATTCAATTCCAGATAGTCGGTATATATTTTCAGATCTGTCGCAATATCTGTCATGCCTTCGTTTGTTCCAATGCCTACATTAAAATAATCTATACCGCTGTGTGGATCCGAAAACCCTTCGAACCGGAGACTGGCTAATTCGTGGTTAATGAACTGATTTCTTTTAAGATTATTCAGAATTTCGACAGAGCCTGGGGAAGGTGGTGAAGTATCTATGGTCAGTTCCAATGAGTCTGAACTTGAGACGTAGCCCGCGTAATCGGTAGCTGAAACAAAGAGTTGTGAAATTCGTATTTGTCATTGCTACTACCACCCAGTATAGCATGAACACGCTTTTTAATAAATGCTTAATATTAGCATATACATCGGCCACGTTGATTTACAGTTAAATAATAATGCTAGTCCAACCTCGTTATTTGTTTGTTCAAATAAGGTTGAAACGAAATTGGATATTGCAACAGTAATACTGTTAATAATTAAATATAACGTTTGATTTTATGCTTTCTGATTGTTTATAGGGAAATATCAGTGAAATAAAACTGATATTTCACTGTTTTAAACAGTTTTATTGTGAAATGACGTCATTTTTTTCGTCGAAATGACGTCATAAATCCAGCGAAATTATCCCGTTAAACTATTTTACAATGTAAATAAACGGCGAAAACAATCATTAAACAAAAAGAAAATTTGTTGGATTCGATGGAATATCGATTCTAATTCACTCGTGATCATGAAAAATACATATTTTATATGATCACTCGTGAAATAAAATCGATATTCCACCGAATCCAACAAATATCCTCTATCTATTAACTATCGACTTAAAATTTTGGACGAAAACACTGACTTTCCATCAATGTTTGATTATATCTATCGAAGATATAATTCGTGTACGTTATAGTTTGTTGTCGAATAATCCACGGCCGGAAGTTTAGATGCGTGGTTTCAAATCACTCGTGCTTCTGTAGAATAACCCACGGCCGGCAGTTTAGATGCGTAAGGATTAAATCACGAGTGCGAAGCACGAGTGATTTGAAACCACGCATCTAAACTTCCGGCCGTGGGTTATTCGACAACAAACTATAACGTACAGGAATTATTTCGATACTAACACGGTTTTTACTAAAGATTCATACAATGTATCTTATTTTTCTTGTATACTATTTTATATAAAGTTCCGCCCATAAAAATAACGTTCGGCTGTTCTGTCGATCAGAGTGACTTTCATTCATAAAATATCATATAATTACGGTGGTGGAACTTGTATCGGCATGTTTTGTTTAGTTACAGCGCGTGCGTTCAGTGTATAAGCTCCGCCCATAATTATTGCAGAATAACCCATAGACGATTTTCTTCTTTGATTATATAAAATTTGGCACGTGCCGTGTTCAAATCATAATTGACCAATATATATAATGGTAGTTCAACAATCTCAAACGATATGTTGACGACATCGCATGAGATGCAGCTTACCATCACGCTTAACATTTTAATTTACTAAACATGGTCAATGATTTGTCATATGTCGGTTTTTAAAACGCCATATGTACAATGCTTATTCAAGATTTGAAAAGGGTTTAAAGTAAAATTTGAATTAATGATGTGTAGTGATTGTTTTACCTGCGAGTCCTGCGTCCTGGACTCACAAAAACCTCTGGGGATTCAACGTTTCAAATTATGTGAGTGCCAATAATGCATTGGAATTTCCCAAAAAATAATTTCGTTTAATATTTGGACTCATTCGTTCAATTCGGGCACTCATAGATATGCAAGTTATCGAGTCCCAGGACTCAGATGAGAAAATTTGTAAAAATATCACTGTATGTTATATTTTCTGTTAAAGATATCATATTGATTGCTGTGAACTTATTCAGTGACTTTAAAATTATGAAAATCTTTACACATAATTCCATTAAAGTATTGTGATTGACTTTCACTAATTCATTATGACTACAATGATATAAACAAGATTAATAAATTTCGCAAACATATTCATTCAATATATACCATCTAAAACGTATATAACAACGTACCATTCACCGTGAAGAACACCGCACTTCCGTCTGGCATATTTTGCATTTGTATAACTGCCGATGATTCGAATCCTGTTCTTACGACTTCAGCTATACCGTTACTTCCCGATCGTGAACCTGAATTTGTATGATTTAATTGTGTTACCGACCATCACGAAAACACAATTCCATGCTAACCTAGGTTGTAAGTAGATAGTAGTCATGAAGTATGAAGGCAAATGTTCTTACCTATTCCAACAGAGAAAGTTCGTAGTTTGCTTGGATATCCGAATACGGAAGCGTCGACGTTGTCATCAAATCCGATCCAAGTCACTAAGACGCTTTGAGGATTTGTTACAAATCCTTGATGATTTTGAACTTGTACCTGACCTTTATTTGGTGGACTGTTGTCCAGTATAAAACCATTGCTGCAAGACGATATCTCCTCTAATACCTCAGTAAACAATTCCCTTTGTACATCAGTGGAATTGGAAAATGCGCATATATAGTAAATTTGATTTAGAAGTACAAGGTTCTTGTCGAATTCCGCATAACCTGAATGTGTATCATATTTTACGATACAGTTAACGTCGTTTTCACAATTGCCTGGCACATTCTGCGTCTTCATGAGATACCAAGCGACTGGCCGTTCGGAAGCGTACATAAGAGCACCAGCTACTGCTGAGTTGGCACTTCCTATGTTCAGTTCGGAATCGTGAAGAAGAGAGTAATGGTGTCCGATGTTTGAACTTAGCAACATCTGTAGAAACCAAACAATATGATACGCAGGTTTCGATTTACACATATCCATACACTGCTGTAGACAATTGTAAGTGTAATGATTTAAAATTTACTTAAGCATCTTGATGGAAATTTAATTTCAAAGATCATTAACTATGATAAATAATTAACATTAATTATATGTAAGTCAGTTAAAATATTAAACATATAATCGATGTCCTATGATATATTGCTTTATACCGCAAAGCATTATGTTAACACAATCATCGATGTTGGTTATATTGTGAGTTGTCAACGCTCTGATGTAACTGTTGGTTGAGCAGAACTAATAAATTCTAGATTTCCAATCAGTGCAATTAAAATGAAAACAATATATTCCTTCATGAGTCCAAGGGCTGAGATTAAATGGACTTTGCGTGTACCTTTTGTATTTGTATCCAGCTCTCATTCGACGTATCGAGGTCATATACAGTTTTAATCGAATATGATCCGAAGTTATCTTTCGTCGTCATCTGGCAATTCATACTTGATAATCCGCTCAGTAAAAATACTCGAACACACACAAATGTTCGTACATGCCCATGGTCTGGCAGGTCAACGCATTCCTCTACCTGTGATCATTTTATATGAAAATTGTTAATCCAGTAAAGTATTGAGATACGAAATTATACTCGGACTATTGCGTATTAAATACTTAGTCATATATGTATTGTTTGTCAGGGAGCATATGAAACTTTACCTTTAACTCTGGCGTGCCTGTAGACAGTACATTATTCCATACAGTGAGAAGGTAAACGCCTTTGTTGTCTCGACTCAGTGACCATTGAAAAAAACCTAAACGTTTGACATCTCCGGTAAATTCCCATGACGCCGCTAAATGAACGCAATCTACAGTTTCTTTCACTTTTATCTCCGCTTGTGTGACCGAAATTTGAGGTCCTTTCTTATCTACAGTGAACATGCTGGATTTTATTGGTGGTAGACATCTGACATTGTTACAGATCTTTATCTTTGCCTGATAAGATATTTGATCATCCAACGAAACGTCGAGGATTGTGTAACTACTTCCAATAACAGGTTTTTGAAAAGGTACTACTACATTTTCCTCGACAGAACCGTTGCCATCTAGAACTTCAAATAGTCCTACCGAAAATAAAAGATCCTCCTTTGTCTTGTTTGCATTTAGTATCCAACTAATATTTTGTTGATTGCTGATTCGCTGGAAGGTCTCATACGGACATCTATTGATTTTTAAAAGCAATGTGTGTTCATAAAGATAACTATGTTTAATTTGTAGAGTTGGCTTTTCCATAAATGGTATTAAATAATAGACATTTCCTTCTTTCTTGATAATACCATCCCTTGATGTAATGTTATCAACATTTTCCAATCCTTCGTCTTCGGAAAACAATGAGAACCTGTGTCCAATTGTCATTGAAAAGGGAATTATTGTCATTGTGTTATAATTAATCAAAGACACGTTTGTTATATATTCAAAGTTGGTAAGACAATTTTGACCTATTTTCACATGCAATCCGTTTTCCAGCGTCTTGCGATGGTATATTTTTACACCATTGGAAGACGATATTGTTGACCCACCACTACATCTTGCCCTGATAAGGAAAAAGTGAACGTCGTTGATGACAAGTGAGCTCGAGTTCAAGCAGAGTTGGTTGAGGTCGGATGAAATACTTTTAAATGCAACCACATCAGCCGTGGAAGAGTTTGAACCTATTCCAACTTCAAGTGAAACGTTCTCATGATGTTTAAAACCCATCCACCAAGCACATACAACATGTTCCGTAAAATGAATGTCAATATCCGTTGATGTATTCGTCTCCTCGGGGTCTAAATCAATCACAATCCCTTGCCCAGGTGTATATCTAGACGGCAGTCGGAATTGTTCAGTTCTGATTGAGGTAAAATGACCAGCATTATTGTAAATGTGAAGGTTAAGATAGAACTGTAAACTATCACCCGTGTCTCGATTCATCAGACGAGAAATAGGATACCGGATGCACCCTCCAGAGTGCGGCGGACATGGTGACGATGAATCCAATCTCCATTCAAGAAGTGGACTAACCGTCTTTTCGTTGTGACCTGCGATAAACAGAAACAATAATGAAACTTATTTCACGGTAGTAGGAAAAGTAAAGTACAATAACTAATATATAATGAATATGCAAATGCATTGAATAATTACGAAAATAACTCATATGTGAAAATAAAAGAAATACAAAGCTTTTTTGATTATGAGGTAAAAACATTGAAAACATTACACACATAAAATAAGTGTTTGTCTTACCTAGTTGAAACTTTATTTGATTGATTTGCGCAATTTGTTCATCGTCATAAAAGGTATTGTATTCCCAGGCAAACATAATATGGTTTTCTTCAAAAGAGACCTTTGGAATATTATTGTATAATGGTGGTGTTTGATCGATAAGGATAGGGCCCAATGTTGAAACGCTCGATAAACCAGCTTTGTTAACAGTTTTGATAAATATATAAAACAGTTCATCAGATCCTATTCCAACATGACTGTGTCTAAAATATTGCTTCCGCTCAGTTGAAATGAAGTCGACCAAACTCGGGGAGATTTTATCTGTCGCGTCTACACCGAATCCAACACAAAAGTCTTCAATTTGACTGTCACTTTCTTCGACATCCCATTCAAGAAATATATGATCAGTAGGCAGGACGACAATACTTTCATTTGTGTAGACAGGAAGGTTTCTGCAAAGGAAATTCGAAATTTCTTCATCTTTGCTTGCAGCTGAATAAGTTCGCAAGTAGTCTGCTATTACGGTTTCATGCGTCGCTTTACACAAATTGGAACAAACCATCGTGTTATTAAGAGGGACCTTCTGAAAGTTAGACTGCAATAAATGAGGTCGTCCTTTATGACAAACAATACTCTCGGACCACACCGCATTTTGTAACGTTAAGTTTCGTATTGCAGGAGCCGACATATCGCGAGTTATTCCGTCAGAACAAACGGTATTAGACGATTCCATTGCATTATTTAGTGCCACTACAGTCACAAATCTTTTTCCTGTAAAATTGGTCGGGAGGCGAACAGATGTTTCTTGAAAAGGTAGTTCTTTGTAAATAAAACTAGCATTCACCTCACTTAAATTGTAAAAATCCTTCCTTGTCAAACATATGTCGGAAAGACCTATTCTGTAAAGTTTGATTCCACTTTCGTGGTCAATAAAGCCATGCCAATGTACAATAAAAGAATCGTCACTCGTGTAATCAATATCATTAGAGTCGACAGGTCCTTCAAAAACCACTCCTTCTTCGGGCGGAGAATCATCTACGAGCACTTCAATATGTTCTGTCGTTGATATCATCGCATTATTGGTAACAGTTATTGTGAAAAAGTAGTTTCTGTTATGGTTTCCCGTATTCTTATCTTCTTTGACTAGCTTATTGAGTGGAATTGAGTAATGGGAAAGTTCACATAATCCTATCATTGGGCAGTAACAATCCGAGGAGTACAATGGACATGTCATCTGAAACGAAATAATATAATGTATTAAAATGTTGATGTTAGATTCATAAGCATGTGGTTACAATTGTGCCTGATTTAGTTCTAAGGAAAGAAACACGCCATCAATACTTTCAAATAACATTTTACACACACATTGATTTTGTTTACAGCCAGATGCTCTTGTAAAAGCACGGTAGAGGTATCGGCGATTCCAAAAACCCAGTTAATCGTGTGAAGTCCACTGTGTGGGTCCAACGCATCAAAGGTCATCTGCATCTTAGATAGATCAGTGCTGTTGTGAACATATAACGTCTCATATCCGTCTTTCTTCAACCAAATATTGTTGATGTGAGGATGTGATCGGTCTATGTAAACTGTTCGTGACTCATTGTACGTGTTGTTGACTATGTCTACTGGACGAATGTTGAACGTGTATGTTTGTCCATCGGAAATATTTAAATGTGTACATAAACTCTGATTCTGAAAGTCTTGAACGAGTTTTTCTGGATAATCATGACCGTTGTTGAGGCGCCAAGATACAAAATATTTTGTTATTCCATGCACATTAGGTGTGCCGCTGACAGGCAGAAGACCAGTACTTTGTTCATAGATTCCATTTATGAGGCCGTTTGGTTCTGGTTCAATTGGATTCAGCACTTGATTATCGAAATAAAACTTGTTTATAAAATAGTCTTTCCAACTGATACAAACGTTGTTGTGGTTTGTTTGCCAAGTAAAATTAGTTTGTGGTGATGCCGAATCGAACCGAAATTGTTTTTCTGTCCATGTTTCAATAAAGCTTGAGTTGTCATATAACATAAATCTTCTCGTTTGTCGTACATTGTCTGCAACATCTTTCACCTCTAGAGTTATGCAATATAGTCGTGGAGAATAAGACGTCAGATTAAGGCTACAGGTATGAATTTCGGACGTCAAGTTTGTACCTAATGTAGTCTTACTGTAATCAACACGTAAAGTTCCATTTGAAGGAGGTACTTCATTTACCCTTACTTCATAGCTCTCGATAGACGATGCCGTATAATTTCCTCCCCCGACTGGCATTGGGTCGGACCAACCACTGAAGTCGACTATTGAAATTGCCGATCGTGTAACACGATTTGAAATTACCAATGGTTCGGTCGAACACGATTTATACGTAGAGCAATGTTCTGGTGCAACAGTGTCGTATCGGTAACATACTTTTCTTTTTTGTGTGACTTTGGTGTAAGGAACTGGGTTCGATGCTGTATGCAATGAGGCCCGTATATCAATGCTTTTCAAGTAGCCACCTCCATTTGCTTCAAACTCCAAACACAGTCTGCGATTAAATTAATATCAAACACTTAAATAATTAGCATGCCATCTAAGTAAGTTGTCAACTTATATAGAACCAAAACGTCGAATATATCATGTTATACAATTAAGGTATACGTTTGAACATCAATGAAAGGAAAAAGTAAATTTGAAAACAAAATCTTACGCCTCCCCATTCTGTAGTTTATATGTCGTGTCGGTTACACTTATATTGCCAGCGTCGTGTTGCGTTCGCACCACATTCATACTAGAGTTCATATCTTCTAATTGTTTGTGGGTTGATTTGGTTATATACGTCCCTAAAACAGTGAACATTGTATCATTTATTGGAACAAATTATTAAAAATATCAAAAACCTGCGTGGACTCTACAGCATATGGTTAACCCAAGAATGGTGATATCAACCGGGGTTCTACCAAATGATTAAGACCGTGTATCATTTAAACACTTGACTATAAATCCAACTTTGTGCATTTAAACATATGCATTCAAATTAATAGATAATGCTGCTGAATAATTAGTTGATAGAAATATTTTCGTAAACAAACACAGAGAAGTAACCTGAGAAAAACTACCAGACTTTGTCACATGAAAACTATATGAACATTGAGCATGATCTTGTTATAAATATATGCATAAATGGTTAGGTTTAACGTTATTAAATTGAGCCATTTTATCATTACCTGTAACGGTTTGGATCATTATGTGAATCGCACTGTCACTTATGCCAAAGTTTTCTTCTTTGATGAAGTCTGGTCTGGAGTTGTTGAAAGTAACAGTAAATTCTGAAGCCATTTTGAATTGCATTTGTACTGGTTGATAGTGTCCGTACATATCCGCTAGGTACTGGCATTCAGTTGAATTAGCAGTGCTCAAAGCCTGCTTCTTTTCTCCATTCGGTCCGACTGCCACGGTATCGCACGTTAATATTTCTGGAGGGATCTTTGGCTGACATGTTGTTTCTCCAGCATTGATTGCGCTGTAGTCCTCTGTGAACCTTTTAACAAAGCCATGGGCACACTGACAGTCCTTCGTCAGTCCATCAGTACCACATGTTCCAGGCCAGCAGTAGTGTTTGTTAAAAGCGCACATGCCTGTAAATTTTTATAGGTAAATAGGCTATATTCTATTTATGTCAACAGTAAATTGATGGTATTAATCAGAACAATAGTATAAGGAGGAAATGCATATTTCGTGTCGTGATAGTGATATTGACTTTCAATAACAATGTACATATCTACATGAACGCCTTACGTTGACATTCTGTGTCGCCATTCCACGGCTTGAAAACAGCTTTGTTTTCATAACACTCCAGGCACATTGTGTCACGTGCGCTTGTACAGTGTCTGTGCAGACATTGAGTGATGTATGGGCATTCTGATCAAAGAAAAGAACAATATAATGCATTCTTTTAAATCCAAAATGCTTTGTTGTATTTAGTACGCGCGTTTGTTTTTAACTGCACTTAACTATCAAACATATTATTTTGATTAAGGTTCAAAACCTCCGAAATTCATAAATTTCCCGTTCATCTGTACTAATGTTAAAATTTGATTTCTACGTATATTTCTTTATGTAATCGTTATATTTGATAGAGAAAGAAGATGGTGCACGATCTAGTAGATGTGTTGACGAAATGATGCGGACACTATATAGCCACAGAAGTAATGTAAATACAAAAACATTCAATGCCATCTTCCACTTCCATTATTTTCACTATTTATAGATATCAATTACTGCTGCAGTTTCACTATTTTTAATTACGTAAGTGGTAACTTTTTTCTCGAAAGAAAGGAAAAAGGATCGTACTAAAGTGCGCATATGTACAAGTAATTAATATTCGTTTTTTTGATAATCATGACACTTTCAACAGCATGAGTAATTTAGAGATTATTTTAAGTGTTTGTGATGATGTTAAATTATGAGAAACATGCATTGCGCCAATAAGGTTTTTTCAAACAACAAGCACGTATGAGCCAAATGTAAGTTAACTATGTGTTTTATATATGTGTATATGACTAATACAATATACAAAGTGCAGCAGAAAACCTTAAGTGTCTCCAAATAATTTGCGTCAAACAAGTTAAATTCCTTATATCAAAACAAAATATTATAGTGAATATGCATTTTAAATATACAACGCTAAATTTAAACACACAACAGTCTAATTAACGCTGGATGGTATGACCTGAAAATTAAAATATTGTTATAAAAACAACTTGAAATAAGTGAAACATTAACACCATCTCTTCATACGCGTAGTTTAAATAATAGTTGAATAATAATGATAATAGTGATGATAATAATATTCTATTACAAACATTTGTTTAAGCGATGATATTCAGACACAAAGTGGTAATTACAGTTTATGTTGTTTTTCGCACACATCTTGAATATTTTTTATTTCCATTAATTTGAAAGTCTCATATAAAACTGAATGTATGCGAATGAGACGGTTTTATTCAACTAAAATATTTTTTGACCCAAACTGAATCAAATAAATTTTAAATGACCGCTTAACATGCAAATACAAAAGAAACAGACATATCATTGACTACCTTTGTTCACATTTCAATTAAAAAAACACACGATGAAGATTGATAAAAAAGATACCAACACGCAGCTTACAATAAATTCAATTATGACTTTGAATTACTTAGACTCGTAATACGTGCATGTTTCCATGCTTAAACGGATGAAAATCCACTAATTTGTAGTAATTATTTATCAGGGAAAGCGACATTAACGGAATACTAAATGAACTAAAGGAAGCGAAGAATAAAGTTGTTCTCGAATAGATTTCTAAACAAACGAAGACGGTAAAACGCAAGACGAAGCATTTAACACATACGGATAGTAGGTTATGTAATATCCTATTTCATGTATTGAATTATTCACAGGTGGTTAGCGTGTGGCTATGATATTAATTAGTGAAAACATCATTTTGAATGATAAATAATCATATTATAACGAAAAATTAACTTTTCTGAAAAAAAAAAATTTCACTATCAAATATATATATAACAAGGTATGCAACTCAAAATCAGCCCAAAACGGGGTGCATCGCTTTGAACAGCCATATCTTCATAAATTTTGCAGCGATTTTCACGATCTCGGTCTTATTCAACGCAGAAATGAATTTCCTTTCTGGAAATGTATATGTCTTGCAATATTTTTACAAATGCTGGGTCAACGTTTAAGAAATAACACGATACACAACACGCATGACCCAGTTGACAGTGATCATGTATTCTTTATGAATGAAATCTCCAGTTGTAAAGACACACCTCCGCATTGGACCAATGAAATCACTCGTATGTTTAAAATGTCAGTTAGTTGAAATGTATGTAAACAAAGGTTTCAAACGGCGCTGGACAGTTAGTCTTGATGCAGAATGTAACGACAAGAACGGTAATAATGTTTTTTCATACGTTTTATTGAATTTTGGTATCGAACTACATGAACTTTGTAGGGAAGTTGCCCTTTACTCCGTGAAGATTTCAGTCTTAAAGACAGCATGATCACTGTCAACTGGGTCATGCGTGTTGTGTATCGTGTTATTTCTTAAAAGTTGACCCAGCATTTGTTAAAATATTGCAAGACATATACATTTCAAGAAAGGATATTCATTTCTGCGTTGAATAAGACCGAGATCGTGAAAATCGCTGCAAAATTTATGAAGATATGGCTGTTCAAAGCGATGCACCCCGTTTTGGGCTGATTTTGAGTTGCATACCTTGTTATATATATATTTGATAGTGAAATTTTTTTTTTTCAGAAAAGTTAATTTTTCGTTATAATATGATTATTTATCATTCAAAATGATGTTTTCACTAATTAATATCATAGCCACACGCTAACCACCTGTGGAATTATTATTCAGTAAAGATATTCGTAATGGTTCTTATTTACATAATAATAATAATAATAAAATAATAATAATAATAATAATAATAATAATAATAATAATAATAATAATAATAATAATAATAATAATAATAATAATAATAATAATAATAATAACAATAATACAGAAATGCTCCAGAGCGTTAAACCACAAATAAGAAAATAAAAAACTAAGCCCGGTCTTACATAGCTGGGCATATGTTTGCTAAAGGTATACAAAGTTATAATTATGACAATATAAAATGATACATGAACGTTTTACTGAAGAAGCAGCTTTTACTGCAAGATTTGGCTACCTTTGTAATTCTTAATGAGGACAATATATTTGAATGTTAAACACTTAAATTGCAGAGATGCTTTTCGTTGGTTTATAGAGCATACATAAATCTGTTAACAGGATGATATTAAATAATCGTTTAATAATAAAAAAGTTTAGGGCGCCAAAATTAATCCTAGAATATGTATCATTATCGGTCGTCTATCAGCAAGGTTATATTTAAAACCCTAGACCTAAAGTGTATAGGCTAAGTAAACAAGGAAGAAGAAATTGCTTCAGAAAACAGGGATTCGATATTCTCTGTGTTTATCTTTCTGTTCGCTGATTGTCAAGTTCATTATGTATACAGTCGCACAACTTTTTAACCTTCATACGACTGTTGAGAAAAGAAAACATGTTCTATCGATATAGCATAGCGGTTAAAGTACAAATGAAAGTATTAACATGCTTAACATTTTCTTAAGAGTCATTATAACCTATACCATTGTTTGTCACAAAGAAATCGTTTTAAAGTAAAGGTACACTCAATATATAGTGATTTGATTGAATATTACCATATACTGAAACATATTTGTTACCAATCAATTAAGTCATTTAATTAAAATGCGATCTTTATATAAATTGAGTATATTTTCAAAACGTTAATGAATATTTTTTCTAAATGATTACTTTGGTGAACAAAAAAAATATGATAGCCTTCCCGGCATTCAACAAACCTAGAGTTTTAAGAGTTAAGTGCATGTTGTGAAGTTAAAAAGGCCCGTCTTATCATACAAGTAAACACACGTATCTTTTATACACCGTCTATCAAGGCTCAGTGTTTTTACAAAGTACAACTAATCTAATGACGCAAATACGTAAACTTCAAAAGTTGTTTTATCACACTCGATTGAGACAAAATATCTTATTTGGGTGCTTTAATAATACATCACAAACTTTGCAACGATTATGTTAATCTAAAAGCTATATCTTAGACTATTCGTTGTGGTTATACAACTTAATCACACAGCTATCTTCAAGGCAAAATAGACAGAGAGGATTAACATTTTTACGACCATATATATCTACAGACTTGAGCGTAGCGAGTAAGTTACAGGTCGACTGTCAACACGCGCGAACATATAAAGAATTTGGAAAAAAAAACAATAAAAAAGAGTTGCATCTTGTTAGCTGTAATTTAGTGTTTGAAATGAATTATAATTATCAAAGTAAAACACAAAGTTACATACAACTCACAAATCTACACACAGTATTGGGTCGCTATCATGCGTCGTTAAATTATAAACACGAGCACGCCGCACATTTGATCGATACACAATTACCGCAATGAGACTTCATTTATTTCATTCCAATAAAATAATATCATTAAACATTGAAGATACATGTGTAAAAACACGAATAACACGGAGGTGATAAATCAAAATATTCTCCATGTTATCCTTCATATAGACTGATCCTCGCCATCGGAAAAAATGAACTGATGATGATTTATTTAAGTCTATGTTAACGTGAGAGCATCCTAGATATATAATAACGGTTGGGCACTGATAAAAAAACATTATAATCCTTAATTATCAAATTACCAAATAATGTTGTGTGCATTGAACGGACGAAAACGAACAGCAAAAATTCGGTGTTTTCACATGTTCATTTCAGTTGTGCTTCAACTACGTACGACGAAACTTATTAAACTTACCTAAACGTTTCGTTCTTAAATCTTATCGAAAGGCCTAAGGGATTCGCATTATGCGTAGAATTTTTAACAGACCAACACGTACAGAATGATGTGTACCATGACAACAACCGAATATAATGCAAAAAGAGCCACAACTTTTTATCGTTTAAATGAAATCAACCTTATTTTAAACAGTTTTTGTTATGCGTGTAAAAGAAGAAATAAAATAGTATTGAACATGAGGGTCATGCATATAGTACCTGTTTAAATATGTTGAACATTCAATCAAAGTTTAATAATACACATAATTAAGGAGCATACGAATTAAAGTAAAATATAAGAGTTGCTATACATTGAACGTACAATTATTGTAGAAAAAACGTTTTCAAAGAAAGCCTTCAAAACCAAAATAATAAATTTGCAAATTCTGTTATCTCTACAAAGCTATGTAAGCACCGGTAAACAAGGCAATTCAACATATTTGATGCGATTTAACATGTTGAAAACCTTTATTAACGTTTTATGTGAGGAGTTCAATTTTATCTCGACTTATCTCGGTGTTTGCAAACTTCCTGAAAGATAAAACTAAACCAATTAATAGGACCTTAAATGGCTTCATATAGTATAACTGGAGTAAGGGATGTAATATGTCGCAAATGATTTTAGACGAAGTTTTCATAGATCGGTTTTACTTTTCTTTCTTCGGAGAATTAAAATTTTAATTAAAATAACACTTCTTATATAATAATAATAATAATAATAATAATAATAATAATAATAATAATAATAATAATAATAATAATAATAATAATAATAATAATATTTTTATTATTATTTATTATTATTATTATTATAATAATAATTATTATTTTTATTATTATTATTATTATTAGTAGTAGTAGTAGTAGTAGTAGTAGTATTATGATTATTATTATTATAATTATAAAAGAAAGAAGAAGAATAATAAGCGAATGAATTTATGACTGAATGAATGAATCATTATTTTTCATTTAATAACGCATCTTATTTTGTCCCTTTAAAAAAAGAGACACACAGATAAAAAAAACGCTGTATATACATACGTTTAGGTACTATAATGTTTTCATGAATTTCTTGTGTATCCTTTAGTTCTACAATAAATGTGCATGTCTACCGCTATGTTCGTTGAAATAGCAAATACATGCTCGTCGACGCTCCACGTAATCAATGTGTGTTAAAAAAGCACTTACCTAACACAAATTAACGAAGAGTAGTTTCTTATTGGGTAAATAATTAAACAAATCAAAATTAGAATATTTTCATTAAATTTCGGTATTCAGTTCTTTATCGCGTTCCATAGACTGTTCACAAAGTCAGCGTCAACATAGTATTTCGATGTCTGAGAAGAAAAAATCTAAAATTAAAACACTGAAGCCCGTTTTATTTTAAAGACTACAGTATGTTCAATATTTAAAAATATGATGCTTGTGTATATGAGTTTAATGAATACTGTGTTAAATTTTAAAAATATAAAAAATAACAGTACAATACTTAATTTAAAAGAGAGTTTAACAAATGAATACCGTAGTTTTATTAACCCCTCTAACTATTAAATAAACGCCTTTTCATGTACAAACCAAACCCTTTGTGTTGCACATACTATTTTGAAATGACATACAAGCTAATAACTTGATTACGACGCGCGTTTCTTCCGCTCGTTCAATCTTATTCCGTTTATTGGTCATAATCTATACAGACTCAATTATAGCCTCGCTGCAGCCAATTGTATAAACATTTTAACCGCACGGTAACCACGCTATTGCGGTAATCAGACCGCTTACCATGGTTAAACCATTTGTACAAACAATTTACAAAACGATTACTACACATTTACCGCGGTAACTTACCCACCTATGCTACCTGGGTAACTGCGTTTTAACCACAACAAACATGGCGGACGTTCATATGGTCAGACATCGTTGGCCTCGACTTTTTCGACGAGTTGACAGACAGGAGACGGACTTTATGGACGACGAAGTGGGCCGAAGGTATAGGGTTTCGACGGACAACATTGACCGACTTGTGGGACTGTTGGAGCCTACATTACGAAGACCGACGCGACGAAACCAGGCACTTACTATTGGACAACTGATCATGTTGACTTTGAGGTGTATCGCTTCCAGATCATTGGAGACACTTTCGGCGTGCTGGCATTCTCCTTCATGAAATCTATAATAATGCCTACTATTCTAGCAGTAAACATTTTGGACTTGGTGCGATTTTCGATATGGGCTTCCCCCGCCATGTTTGTTATGATCGTCTGCTAACAATTTTGCGCGAAAATGACGTCAGACGCGAGCACCTTGCGGTAATAATAACTGGTTAATTTGTTTATTTCCACGGTTAAGTTATCGCACGGTAAAACGTTTTGTACAAACGGTTTAACTGCGTGGTAACTTAACCGCGATAATAACTGTGATCATTGTTTTACCGTGGTAATTTTAAGCAGTATTTATACAATTGGCTGCAGAAAATTACGCGTCATCTCATATCGTGCACATGCTGCCATCCAGGGGCCCACCGCATTACTTGTTGTCCATAATGAACAGTGGGCAATGAATATATGGCTGCAAGCTGAAAGTGTTGAATTAACTCTGTGTATACTTTAACAAAAGAGCCAACAATAGTAATGTAACGTTGTGGATTGTAACATATTGTGTTCGTTTCTTGTATTATAACTTTGCACGGACGATTTAATATTCATGTACAAAAATGACAAAAATATTCTTGTACAGTAAGAATGAAACAAAGCCCACCGTTCCGTAATGATAAAATGCTTTCGTGGATCATCAAACCACGCTGAACTCAGACATTCAAGATGAAGAGCGTATAATTGATATATAAAAAACATATTTTAACATAATATTAAGGCTGCAATTTATTCAGAAGACTGCTGTATACGAATGTGTCGATTTTAAAACAGCACATTGCGCGCCAGTCTGAAAAATGGCAACGACCATTTCTAAATATGTGGCCATTGGGGCAATGTTCATTGTCGTCTTGACAAAAGACTTTGTATAAGCTTAAGGTTAAGGACTCGCAAGTTCTTTATTTTCGGCCGCCTCCGCAGCTGCTGGAACAACTTGACCATTGTGGGCGATTGTCGTATTCTGTCAATGTACATGCATATGTTCAAGAAATATATGTTATAAATATGTAAATTTGTATGAACATATAAGATTTTGATAAGTGTTGTTTCATTCACGACTTCATTTGGGTATAAATCAATTGTGACTAATGCAATAACATAAACATATTCTATTTACCCGTGTATTTAACATTCAAAGCTACACATGCAAGGAGCCCGAAAAGTTTTAAATGCCAAAACATTTTAGACTATTTGGAGCTTGATAACTTTTAAACTTTTAAACTTTATCTGATTTCACCAGATTTTACCAGACCTTGTTCGTCTTTAACCAACAATAAAAAATACCTTTTTAGGGTTTATTTGAGCCATTATGACGTTCACAATTTTTTAAAGTAATATCCCACTTAAGCGTATAACATGTTATAACGGGGGAATCAGACGGGTTTAAGACGAGAGTATAGCCATTAACCAATCAAGCTAACATAATGTTTTTAAATTTAAAAAAACATGATTAAAAAAAACTTATACAAAAGCATGTTATACCACATTGATTGCTAATACTCAATAAAATAATAAACGACGTTCAAGCAATGAACTTTGCTTATTTATAAAGTATTCACAATTTGCAAGCGTTTTTAAATTACACTTCACAGTGATAGATGAGACATTTTTTTGATACATACTATGTTAAAAAGAAAATTAAAAAGGAAACCTTGTATGTTTTTCATGAATTTAATAGCTGTTACATTTTCAAAAGTCACGCCCAACATAAAATGTGCATGGTTATAACAGAATCAAACAAGCAAACTATTTTCGAACACAATACAGCAGATCACGTTCAGACATGGCTACTGCTTTATTGCACCAAAATGTGACTCTTCCCAAAAAATATATGTTTATGTGAAGATATGTATACACTAATTGGTTAATAAGCATCAATATAAAACAAGTTCAGACATATTATGCATTCGAAATACATAAGCACTTATATAAATAAGATCATACAGGCGATCTGATAATCGATAATTATCAGAAACAAATAATTTAATTATTATAAATACCATCAACTCATTAACACAAGTTTTGCATCAAACTACTTTATCGCTTTATTAATTCGGTATATCCAGATTAAAAGCAGTAGTTCCACTTTCAAGATGGCGCCTTGTCGCAGGTTTCGAACAAAAAGGTGCGTCAAAATAGATCGCTTATGTTTGGCTTTGTTTAGTTCAATACCAAAAGCAATCTTACCATTGAAGAGCAACATACACTTTCTTCATAACAATAATACCAATATGGTGACGCAGAATACATTATTGTTATAATAACTAAGTATTTTGATCGTATTCATAACTGAAATATCGGTGTAATTAAAAATGAGCTCTAGTACAATACACACTTCCGGCAGGCATTTGCATAATGAATAATACCTGGTCAACACAGTGTACAAGTGATTTTAAAGCATAGGAGTATGTACCGATGTTATGGATCTAACTACTTTTACTAGAGCTGAAGCATACACGATGTCTCTTTTCAATATCTTATTTCAATAAGAAAATATTATACAATATGGCTTTTGAAAGTTTACAAAATGAATGTCGATATGTGATACATTTGTTTTATTTGTAATAATAAAATTTACCTATACATCCCCGATTATATCCTCCAGAATAGTAAAGGTCCTGACACTGTGTGCACATAATGCCATCAGGGGATCCACCGCATTGCTGTTGTCCAGGGACGCAATGGTTTATATCAATATGTCTGCAGGCTGTACGAAATGTCATACAATATTAAAAATTGTGTAACCATAGAAACTGTCACCGTCAACGTGCATTTACCCACATCTCGAGTTATATCGCATGTAAACATTGAAACAAGCAAAACGTTACTATGGGTGTCAACATCATGTATAACAAAAAAATGGGAAAAAAAATAAATCTGCAAAAAATGCGGCTATTGTTAAAATGTGTTTAAACTGCACTTCATTCGACGAACAGTCATCAATGACATGATTTTTAATGTCAATTCATGCAGAAGTTTTTGACACACTGTGACGATGGAAAGTTCACTCTGTTAAAAGAAATTCAATAAATGTACGAAGTTCGAAGGAATCAAGGTTGTAGTTTGGACAAAGAAAAATACTTCACGCAGATAATCTGGTATACAGACAGATAGACAGACAGACAGACAAGCTGCATTTTAAGCGCCATATATCTTCATATAGTTAAAGAAGTGGCGTTGGTGAAACATGTGTTCTTTATTTATCTTACTTAATTGTTATTCTATCAACTGGTGACACTTACTTTCGCAGCATGTGCCTGATCTCCAGTTCGGACAATGACATGTCCCCGCAGAATAATAACCGTCATTGTAACACATTTCGTTACAATTTTCACAGTCTTCTTTCTCAATCTTCCAAAAACAAGAGTAGCATGTTCTGCAATGTCGGCCTCCAGCACAACTGCTACTGCAAATCCCCCAGTCTCCGCAATCACCGTAAGAGCCTAAATCACACTGTTCTGAAATTTAAATAAATATTACTATAACTGTATATTTGTATACAGCGTTTTTTTTTTTATAAATGTCCAACACGTTAAGAAGTTTTGAAATACAAATTCGGCTAAATAATCATAAAAAGCAACACCAAAGTGAGTTATATTCGTGATTATACATATGTAGAAAAGCTATTAGAAATTAGTTTTTTTTTCAATTGTTTAATTGTGATTTTTGTGATTTTAGTTGGATTTAAGTATTTTTTACACATTGTTTAATGGGTAGTTTAACAAAGATTGTTTCATGATAGGAAACAATGCTTACTTGTAAGGTATATGAAATGTAACACAATCATAAAACATGAAATATGAAATGTATCCATGGTCAACAAAAACAGTCAAATAATTAGGCACGACTAAACGAGGGAATGAGTACCACACGTATTTATGTGTTGATTAGGCCAGGTGTTTTAGTTGTTTAGTTGTAAATTAAAAAAAAATAGGAAAGAAGGATGAATTAACATAACTTCTTATTTAAAATGTACATAAAGAATTAAGCGTACAACATATAAAGTAAAAGGTGTTAACCATTTGTTGAATATGAACCGTATAACGATTAGTAGATATTTAGCATACATGTCTGACAACTAGAAGCCTGAGGGAATAGTCAAGGGTCTCGTATTGTTTCAAAGTTATGCTTAATATATATTTAGTTTATCTGCCGAAAATACCATTTTACAGACAAATCAACTGTGGTGTTTTAAAAGCTTAATATACCGCAACTAATGTAGAAACAATACACGATTGTAATACCAGTTTGTAACTTCTGATATGAATAGTAGCTGGTATGAAATGTTACTGAAATATGGTTAATAGTTACTGATTTCATTAGAAACAGACTAATTTAATTGAAACACAAATAAAACCTACACAAGAATCCATTTTAGTATAATTATAACAGCACAACAAGATAAGTTTACAGAAATTAGGTATATGTGTAACATAACTGTTAAGGATGAACACGTTGCTTTTAATTCAGGGCATGACACGACATCAACACAATGGCGGAGTGAAATATAGGTGGCTCATGAATTTGAAGATTAACTTAAATGTCATGTGCATGAAAAGCATGCATGATTCTCGTCATGAAAAAATAAACAAGATAAAATTATAAATTTGATCAACAATAAACCGCGTGGCATTTAAAATGTATAGATGTATCGAATTTTAGCTGAACTGCCCAAGATTAAATAAATCATTCATACAAAGTTATTTTACCTTTTTGTAAAAACTAGTTTTTTTCTGCATTGTTAAATAGAGTACAGTTTCAAGTATTTTTACTGGCTGAGCGTTTTTTTAACTATGCCACTGCCCACTGCATGCTGTTGTCAAAACGTGGTTTTTAATAGAAAGTTTTGGTTGCACTTTTTAGATCGCTGTTTTGAGGAAACGGCGAAGATAATTTAACTGAAGTGTACACAATAATTTTGTTTTTATTAAACTTTTCGGCAAATTTGATACGACGCGTAAAATAAACAACATATTAAACACTCTGGCCTTTATTAATCAATGAATGATTTTAAATACAGCTTCAGTACTGACATGAATCAATCGCGAAGCGGATAAACATACAGTTGTGCCAACAGAAAACACTTATCAGACACGGAGCAATAAAGATAAAATCAAGAAAAGACAAGTAAACATATGGAAAACAGTTGTGGGTATTTTATCTATATCACGCAACACTGTTATTTAACGCGGTACTCGAAAAATGTCGAAAACTGACAGTCAGGTAGAAAATGCGTTTAATCTCATGTTTAGAACGAGAAGGAAGCATTCAGGCAAATATTTGACAAAGTATATCATTATCTCGGTAATTTTACGTGTGCGCGTAAAAATAACTTAAAAGGATAAAAGATCATTAAATCTAGTTTGTCCCGTACCGGTAGACATGCCGTTTGGAAGCGTTCAGCTATCTGTATTTTCGAATGACAGATAAATGTATATCTTTGTTTAGCTGTTAACCCTTTGAGCGCTGGAACCGGATTTTGAAGGCCTTTGCAAACAGTTTGGATCCAGATGAGACGCCACAGAACGTGGCGTCTCATCAGGATCCAAACTGTTTGCTATTCTGATAGTGTTCTTTGAAAAAAATCGAAGAAAATGCTAATTTTTGAAATTCAACAGAAGACATTTTAGCAGACGACAAATTTCCCAGCATGCAAAGGGTTAAGCATAACATGTTGTCAAATTTACAGCGAGTTCCGTCAGCCATCACGACACAGTTGTCGATATAACAGATAGGAATACTTACCACCCAGTATAAACACACACATAACTGAGTGGATGTTCGCTAAAGGTATTTCTCCGTGTAAGAATTCGTTCAGCATAATTCCGTTTGACTGTGTTGTACAACCATTATGAAACGTTTGCATTGTGTAGTTTTTTCGTTATCTGGTAAAATCATAATATCTGAAAAGGAATACAGCTTTAAATAATACATATACGAAATATGAGTCGCTATTATGAACTGACAAATTACTATGTATACTCAAAATGATTACACAGGATCATCGATATGACACATATTGTTAAGTAGTTAATAGTACAGATGTCTTAACAATAAAATAATGTGATTTTTTTAAACCAATGACAAAAGCAAATTACCTGATAGTCTCGCCGTTATTGTAAAATAAATCTCGAATCTTGAGACCAACACACGTCGGTGTACTTCACAAAAGTCTTGGCGTTTCGAACGAATTATTACTAAGAGTAAGGTTTTTAAACAAGTCTTGGTACTAACGAAATGCGGCCGATAATACTTAATGACAAAATTGAAAAAAATACAATAAATATGCTGGTTGACAGATTGAATTTAAAAGTCTAAAAAAAATGAATTTTTAATATCTTAAAAGAAGTTTGCTAATATAATAATACGACCAAATATGTAACGGATACTATAAAACAATTTGTGATTTGTACATGCTACATGTAAAAAACAATGATCGTGTTCAGAAAAATTGTTCAACTTACATTAACCGTTAAAGCTGCATTGTTCGTCCAAGAAACAATCATCTAGTACTATTAAAAATTGCATAACAACTGTAATTGATATTTAAAGCAATACTTATATGAGCCGTGTTCCGAGAAAACTGGGCTTAATGCATGTGCGTAAAATGTCATCCCAGAATAGCCTGTGCAGTCCGCACAGGCTAATCAGGGAAGACACTTTCGGCCTAAACTTGATTTTCGGTTAGAAGGGACTTCCTTGAAACTAAACATAAACGCGGAAAGTGTCATCCCTGATTAGCATGTGCGCATATTCATTAAGCCCAGTTTTCTCAGAACGCGGCCCATATGTTTGCCATTTACCTAAACATCCTCCATTTTGCCCTCCAGAATAATACGGGTCCTGACACTGGGTACACATGATGCCGTCAGGGTATCCACCACATTGGTGTTGTCCAGGCCCACAATGGGGTATGTAGTATTCGTTGCATTCTGAACAGAGAGTGCAGTATTCATTGTATTCTGAATAGATATTGTATTATTCATTGCATTCTGAACAAAGCATGTAGTATCCATTTTATTCTTATCATAGCAATCGTGTTGGTCTGATGTGTGTATGGCATTGATATATGATTAATATACACAAAGTCTGTAACTATTATTTTTCATCCACTCGAATGTAACCATACTTATTTTTTATAAAATGTCTCTAATAGTCTTAGATGTACATACGCTCACAACAGTCGCCCCTCCTCCAACCAGGGCAGACACATCTCCCAAAAACGTATGGATGTCCATGCAGACAATGTTCATTGCAGTTTTGACAAAAGTCTTTATCAATGCTCAATACACAGGATTCACAAGTCCTGCATTGTGTACCACCTCCGCAACTTTTGGAACAACTTGGCCAGTCTGGGCATTTGTCATATTCTCCCCACGAGCATGCATCTGTTATAAATTGTTTACTGGTAAGTTACACTACATAAAAAAATGTTTGAATTACATATGTTTTTGCGTTCTTAATTTTACCGAGTAGTATAATTGTAAGAGATCAATATACAGTCCAGACATACCTGTGTTTTTAACACTCACTGCAATACAGGCAAGAACTCCGATAAATCCTACATGCAAAACCATTGCAGACACACTTTAAGGATCTTCATAAACCTTCAAAAGCAAATCAATCCCTTTCAACGTACTGAGATAATTGTGTAATATTTATTAAACACACACATGCGATCTCGCATTGTTGCTGTCAGTGTATAATCCTTCCATCATCAGACGGTAATTGTGTTTTGCGACGAAATATTTATAAATAAAGAAAATGAAGTAATATGCGTAAGATAAAGGAACGCCGAGTTTTGAAAGATCCAAGAGGTGGAATGATCAAGTGTCTAGATGATACCAATGTTCAGTAAGAAAGGTCTGATATCTCGGCCATGATAAATAAGTTGTAAAGTTTTAAATATTTTGACATCTGCTGATAAGATGAAATATGTTTTCAAATTTTGTTTAAATACATGTTATGAGAGTTTGAAACTAGAGTTAATAACAGTCATACTCCCTGAATAATTTAGTCCGCTCTTTATATAAGCTCGCATTTGCGTGTCGGTAATTAAACACAAAGTACTAAACTTCAAAATTATTTAATCGGGTTGATACGATTCGGGTTATGTCATTTGTCCTTGCAGGCAATGATAACTCGAGTGTTGCATGGTTCGTGTGTAATTATATAAGCGTAGGCCGCATGGTTTGTCATTCCATGTTGTATTTACAAGTTAGTTACATAATCTCCCGTTTCACAAATGTCTTGATTGTTTCTTGTGTTGTTTTGGTTATTAAGTTATTTGTGTTATACTTTTATATTACAAATACAAATGATGCATAGGTCTTTAGTTCTGTACAATTGCGTTAACTAAAGGATTTATCGTAAGTCAGTTGACAAAACACTTAAGTAAAGTCTGAAGCAGCTAATCATAATAACGCTTAAATGCCCATGGCAGTGAAATTCTGGAAGTTTAATTCTGTTCTGTACTGAATGTTAAATGTGACACGATGTTACTATTTTCTACACTTGCAGACAATGTTTTTTTTTTAAATTTCCATTGTGTTTTGAAACAGCAGTTTATAAAAGACATTTTTATTCCATTTTGGTCATCATCATCATCATCATCATAATCATCATCATCATCATCATCATCATCATCATCATCATCATCATCATCATCATCATCGTCATCGTCATCGTCATCGTCATCATCATCATCATCATCATCATCATCATCATCATCATCATCATCATCATCATCATCATCATCATCATCATCATCATCATCATCATCATCATCGTCATCGTCATCGTCATCGTCGTCATCATCATCATCATCATCATCATCATCATCATCATCATCATCATCATCATCATCATCATCATCATCATCATCATCATCATCATCATCATCATCATCATCATCATCATCATCCTCATCATCATCATCATCACCACCACCACCACCACCACCATCATCATCATCATCATCATCATCATCATCATCATCATCATCATCATCATCATCATCATCATCATCATCATCATCATCATCATCGTTATTATTATTATACGCCGTGAGCCACTACATGGAGCCAGAAAAGAAACTGATAGAGGCAGAAAAGGGGCAGCAAATTGCCGGCCAGACGTTCATTCCCCTCGGAAAATGAGAAGGACGCTGAAAGAAGACTATCACAAGTCCCACCCATCTGCTCACTGCTCAGTACACCATGAGTTGGTCATTGAAGGATTTCAGGCTTCAGGCGAAAAAAAATACATGAACAGAACGTGCATTCAGCTGTGTACAAATTTGTAAAAAATATGAAGGGGCTGTGGACACCAGAACGTTAATAATCGAGTCCCTAAGCAGTATGGACCAGGAGATGTTGTCTGATAGCATTATGGACAAACACATTTCGAATGACCAGGTAAATAATCTACCGGGTTTGAAGTCGCCTCTCCTCTTCTCAATGCACTTCTGGTTCGCCGGCCAACTCACCTGCTTCGTCCGGCAATGACATTAGTTTACAGATTATTTTACAGAAACTAGAATCGATTACATGAACATGAGTATATTCTGATGACATTGAAAGTGATGTGAGCAACATTTCAAGAAACTTAACTCTAGTTAAAGCCAGAATGGGCATTATAGAAACGAACTTCTAAGGAAACCCAATTAGATTATATTGAAACTATTCGACAGTTGGATAGCGAGGAATATTATGATTAAATTTCAAAACTGTCAGTGCAAGCTTTTAATCGACCTAGACCAGATGTCAACTCTTAAAATGGACTTTAAATCGAATAACTTATAACTCTTTGACGAACTTCTAGATCTCAAATCAAGCTTAATTCGGGAATTTTTATTGTGTTTTAACTTTAATGAAAAATCATCATTTGAAGACCGAAAACTGAGAATTGTGTCGATATCTTGTACTTGCTTGTGAACATGAGCGATCAATACCAAATGCCCGCAGTGTAATTAAAATCGTAATAGCGCATCGATTTGGTAGTTACATTCGTTAAGGTTCTTTCCTGCCAATTGTAGCTAATTCAGCGTTGTTCAAGAGAAAATAACAAATTAACAGAACATGTTGGACAATCCTCGTGCAACTAATAAACGCATCCTTATCAATTACAACGAGCAATTTATGTGCGGCGAAACATTTATTTTCGGCGTTTGATTGTTGAAAATGATGCTATAACCAAAGATTTATTTGTTGTGCCTTTTATCATATGCCGGTTTTTATTTATAACGTGCAGAGTAACTAAAGTTGTTAAGGAGGGGTGTTTGTATTAACAGTAGTCACTTAA
Source organism: Dreissena polymorpha (assembly GCF_020536995.1). Lineage (NCBI taxonomy): Eukaryota > Metazoa > Mollusca > Bivalvia > Myida > Dreissenidae > Dreissena > Dreissena polymorpha. The sequence continues at coordinate 27,851,870 of NC_068368.1, read as the reverse complement.
GTATATTTATTGAATCTATCAAGACAGATAAGTTCCGTGAAAGAGAATTGATGCTTATTGCAAGAACAGGCAAACAGTTGTGCAAAGTAGTCAAATGTGAGAAGTACCTTACTTTGATAGTTTTTTTCGGAATCTGATCGTTACCTGTGTCGTCGATCATGTGAACACAACGTGGGCATAAGCTCATAAAGAAAAACAAGCATTTTTTCCTGCTTTTGATTAGCAAATATTTCTTTCGTTTTTGAGAGTTGGTGGCGCAACTGCAGCGGCTAATAACGGCATTCCTGACAGGATGTTCAAACGTTACGGTAGATGGCTGAGTTAAGCAACTAAAGACGGCTTTGTTAAAAGCTCTGTATAGAGAGGTTAATGGTTTCAATGTCACTTGTTTTATAACCATCAATGTATTATGCAATAAGCCTATTTTTATTGTATACTACTTGTTCGTTAATTTCAGTCGGTCATAGCAACGGCTTACCATAAATATATTGTTGTATTGTGTTGTTGTTCTCGATCGGTATCGCATTCGTTAAGGTAAATATTACTTGCGGCGTTTGAGGACATCGAATCAGACAAACATTGATTTCCATTTGCCTATGAAGATCCGATAGGCGGCGCTGTAAGAGAGCTTTTTCCTCGCGCATAAGTTCAGTCAGTAGGCGTTGGGATTGACTAACTGATACACACGTTAATTTTAATGCGTTTTGAATAAAAGTAAGAGTTTCATAATGTTGTTGTTTAACTGTATGATATACTTATTTTTATTGTCCTTGTACGATCAAATACATGAAATTTAGGAATGTTTTTGGACAACAGGTTATGTTTTTACTCACATAGAGTATGAATTCAATGAATTCTATATAAATACTCCTATCACATGATTTATCCCACGGTGGGAATCGGTTTTCGGAAGACACGATAAGCGTGGCTGTCTTTATAGTTGCTAACGAGCGGCATAGAGTCTGCCTGGTGATGTAGTAGACTACGCTGTAAGGTGGTTGTAACGATGGCAACGCCTTTGTTTGTATTCATGTTTGTATGTATATTTGTTGACGTATGTTATGACTGCATTTTAAGAATTTATGGCCTTTTTTGAAATATGTAGAATGCATGTATGTGAAATATGTTAAATGTATGTTAAATGCGTGCGATGAGCAGATGTAATACTCGGTATCAGTCAGTCGGACATGCCAAAGGCTTACCACAAAACATGTTGTTGTATTTTGTCCCTAACGGGAGCGTAATTGTGAAGCGATAATATTTCATCGACAGAACTATTGATTAAATGTCGTAAATAATTTACCTCATATGTTATTGTGTAAGAATATTCGGTAAGATCTAAAAACTCTCTCCACAAAAGGCATTGTACCGAAGAATACTATTACGCGTTTTCTTGTCATCTAATTAACACGTATTACTAATAGCCGATAATAAAACTGCGCAAAGTTTGTGAACAGGCATTAATTATTCATCAAATCACATGGACGGTAATCAGTTTGACGTTATAATCACCACTTGTTTATGGTATATTATTGGTTTGCCGAAGGACGGTGAAACAACTTTTGTTGTGTGTTTGTTTCACGATGGAAAGCATTACTTGTTTGTTTATGTGTGCGCTCATGTAGAAATAATTAATTAAATAAATTATAATTATATTAATAATTAAATTAAATTAAAGATACGACTGACATTAAATAAATTAAATAACAGAAAAAGAAATTAAAAAAGAAAGTGAACATTTTATGGAGTAAAAACGCAAACTTAAGGCGATATTATCAAGGTTCTTTTTTCGAGGTAAGTGGAAAATACATGTTTTCAATAAGAGCTCACAAGTTTTGCCATGCTCAATATTTAGTCAACAACAAATTTCATCTCAATGATGCATTTGTAAATTTTACTGTACTTAAGATTGTAAACGATTTTTTTATAAACAAGATTTTACACAATTTATTTTAATTGGTCTCATGACCAAGTAAATCATCACGCTCCATACAAACTGTAAAACAAGATTTCATTTTGACAAAAACGCTCATAAAACAACAACACTCTTTTGCCTATAACAGACAACGATCCATAAAGAATCAGCACTAGGGGAAGACCAATGGCAACCGATTTTCTTTCTGCGCTCTAAATTGCTCTCACGAATCTTAAAATCATGGTTGAGCGCTCTACCAACTAAGCATAGCGGACTCAAAAAATAATCGTTTTACGCATCCTGAAAAACAAACAAAAAGTGGCTCTGATACACTTCAACGTTTATACAACTGTTGTAATCTTCAGACTGCTTACCACACGAAATGACGCCACACCGAGGTTGCTATCTCGCTGTACTGGCCGTGTTCGCAGTTTGTTTTACAGGATATGGCGAATATCGACCAATCTGTAAGTATTTTGTGAAACGTGTGATATGTGTTAGCCGCCGAGTGCGTAACTTCCTTTCGGCACAATAAGCACGAAGCTAGAAACTGTTTTTAGTGATGCAAAAACATTTTTGGAGAGTCAAATGTACATCGTTTGAAGACATATTTTATTCAATATAATAGACCCACACATTAGATACAATTTTGATGTCTTCATTTTAAAAACTATGTATAAAGCTAACGTTTGTTGAATGAAGCCATTTAATGCACATTCCTACACTATTATCACGTCGGTCACTTCAATAAGGGGAATCAGATACCATTGACATGACTGGCCGGGAACGGATAAAAAGGTCAATTATGAGCTGGGAACCACTGAACGTTTGCATTGGATTATCAGGGTCAAAATTACACATAGTATAACAGACAAAGACACTAAAAGATGCGTCTTTACGATAAGTTTTCGATTAGTCAGTCATATCCATTCTCACAACGGTGCGATGTTCGTATTAACCAGTTTTTAAATGAAAAATATCTCAGAAAATCTCACATAGAAGCATGTCTTTGAGATGTTAAAAGTCAGACATTCGGTTCCGTTTATATAAGTGTGTGATTGTTTTTTATATAATATGTGATTAAACTATTTTGATTCATTGATATTATTGAGATGTTGAACGATCATCGTATAATTGTTTTAATTAAGTTAAGAAAAAAAACTTGCGTTTTCTGAGTAATTACTTATAACATTTATGTGGATGGCAAATTGACGGAGCAGTGGTGTAGTGGTAACGAGTGTCGATACCTTGCAGACGTTCATAGTTCGAGGTAGACTGTCGCTAATATTTGTGTAAAAATTAATTTATTAATGTATGGGAAATTATAATTATTTTAAATTTATATAAAATATGTTTATTCAATAAACACAACTTATATACGCTCTTTAACCGTTGACTGTTTGGTTTTGTATTTCAAATCAGCAATATGCAAATTGTCCACCAGAACGTCATTTTGATGATCCCTTCAAGAGTTCCTTATAGCTTATTATACTATATTATAAATAGCTTATTGTGAAAAGGTCTTTTATAATTTTATATTGCCCATCGTCGCGTTTTCCTTACACTTATCTATAGCTATTTCCAGTGAACTGGGATGTGTGCTCACCGCGACGAATCGTCGTCACTCTGTCGGGGGCAGCTGACGGCGGGATAATCTACATTAAGGGCTACGGGTCCGCGTGCAAACAGGGTACGACGTCAAACGTCACTGTGCACGAGTTCGACTTTGACGCTTGTGGGATAGTTGAAGCGGTAAGTGAAGTTTTTTAAAAATAATTCTTACAATGAATGACACATTCTATGCAAATACAACATAAACGTTACTGACACATTTTGTCAAATCTGTTTTAAATTGTAAGTGAATACATGAACTTAAGCTTCAGTATACAATACACATGTTCATGTTTGTAAATGTTTCAACATGAAGATCTAGTCTTATATTCATGAAAAATGGTTCAACACTTGCTTATAACTTAAAAAATAATTTTGACATCCGTCAAACGTTCCAAAATTGCAACCTTTTTCCTGATATAAGGGAATTTATGAAAAGTTTCTCGCCTAACTTAAAGTTTCATGTACGATTTAGTTCTTTTCTTTTTTTTACTTATCTGTGTTCAGATACACACGCCTGCGATAATAGGCGTTAGATTGAGTAATCGGTGGTGCTGTTCTGGTCTGATCTGGTATCGCATCACGATTAAATGCTTGGAATATCAAATATGCTAAATTATACCAGCCGGTCGATGTCAAAAATGTGTTTTGATATCCAGGAGACGTATTTTACCATCATCGTTCAGAGGAATCCCCTCTATCAAAAAGGAGGGGACCTTCAGGAGTCCTTACTCTGTATATACGACCTCAGAGATATCAGCGTCGGCAACGGCGTCAACATCGGGTATAGAACATTCTAGAACCACACGAATCTTGTCTCGTAGGGTTATCACTTAAGTAAATCGCGTCAATTCTTAATTTGCCTTTTTTATGCGGCTGTAACATATAAAGTTTTTATAACAAAGAAGACCATACGACGGAGTTATTGGCGGATTACATTTTTATTTGTTTTGTCATTTAGGTAAAACGTACTAGAATATATTCCTTAGTAGCCAAGATATACCATTTCTACCATTCGCCTACAAATGATGATAAACAAATAATGTAGGTTACGCTGAGATATATACATGTATCACGAAATATTAATCACAAAACTCTACGGCATGCAATGTTTAGAAAATAAATAACACTTCAGATTAAAATAAGCAACGTAACATCATTAATCTTCAATTGTTATACATGTATATAGATTTTAGAATGTTGAAGATTCCTTCAAAAGTACACATTAAAACCAAAGCTACTGCAAGGCTCTCAAAACTAAGTCGACGAATACTAATTATCATATATTGTTAGTTATGATAAACCAACGTGGCAACATCAATCGTCAATTGATGATATTTATATACAAAAGCTCAAATATCACATTGGTATTTTTAAGACGATACCAAGAACATTATTAGAATAGTAATAGTAATGACATATATACCATTAGCATTTAGTTAATCGTTCCATTTTCCACGTTTTCTCAATGATTGCATCTTTACTTTCAATAAAATATGTGTTTTTAAACAATTTTCGTATTTATAGTTGGTATAAAAAAAGACAGACTTTAATAATTCATTCAGCCGTGGTGGTGTCGCTTGTGAATTAACCGTCATAACAAACCATGATACCACATTCTTACAAAGCGCGTAAAATATTAATATGTGTGCTTACGATAACTAACATGTTGTTAAATAGTTAGCCGGTGACACCTGTTTGCATGTTTAAGGGAGAAAGACGACGACAGCGGCGTAAACAAGACGGTCAAGCCGACGGCGCACATGTATCTTTACAAAGACGGAAGTGACGTGGCCGGAAGCAGTGTTAAACTGACGGACATGGTAACCATGACAATACAACTTGACGAGGAGTATTTGGGTAAGTTGATAAGTTGTCGTGAGGTGGCAGGCATTTATGAGAATATTTGATGCAGTGGAATAATCAGTATTCCTCGAAGGTCTGTTATTGCATTACTAGTGAGGCTCACTCCGAAAATTTAAAACAAAACAGTTTTGCTTACAAAACAGTTTTCATACGAAATCGGATTTCACAAAATTTTTAATTTAACAGTATTTAAGTTTAATATTGTCGTACTTTGCGCAAAATACACTTCACGTGGGAATTGTTTGAAACAAATGTATCAAATCATTATCTCTTAATCGACAGCTTGAACACAATTTTAGCATAGTTTTAATTAATTTTTAATTTGACCTGTTCAAGGCGTTGACCTCAGCTTTGTTCATTTTGTTCAAGCTTTATTTGCGTGTGTTGTGTGCTGTGGTCAAGGTAACAAGGTCATCATGTAAGGCACATATGAACGTCTTCGGGTGTATATCGCATAATGGCGATCAGCCTCTAATAATCAACCGCTTAGTAACAATGCACATATTATGTTATTGACTAACTATTTTTTGTGTATATAAACATAGTTTCAATCAAAACATTCATATTCAACACATATTACAAAAACACAACATTTCAAAGAAGCTTACTTGTATATACATGTACTTACTCAATAAATGTTTACATGTAAGCATTATATTGTCTAACTATATAATATTGCACATATGAATGAATGATAACTTAAGAACTGAATTGAATGTTTTGAAATCACTGATAACGTAGATTTAAAAAATCAAATTTGATAAAATTATGCATGAACTATTAAAATTGCGATGTATGTTCACGGACAGGCATTTGTAAGGTTTTCTTGTATATATACAACAGTACCTCAGGCATTCTTAACGTGATACATTCAATCTTTGTTTAGATGTTCGTCTTCAGTATATATATATATATATATATATATATATATATATATATATATATATATACGTGAGGAGAACGTTTCATTGCAGACGACTTTGACATCAAGGCGCGTAGCTGTAGGGCCAATATTATTGACATAACACTGGACTAGTGAGTATTAATGTTGTTTTTTCATTAACATCAAGACAGTATTAATTCCATTGTCTATTTTGCTGAATTCATACTCACGATGTGTGTTATGTTTGCGTAGTATGCTCCACTTTCAAGTGTTATACCGCATTCGTAGGGTGCTAAAGTCCGTTCATGGTTACGTAACTGCAGTAATTATTGTGCATACTAAGCAAACATTGCACGAATTACCTAATTCATGAATTAATGTAAATGAATGATTCATTCACACCTATAATGGCATTGATTAATGATATCTAGTTGGACGAGTAAGTGTCATATGCATACATTAGCGTCACATATTAAGAGCTTATTTCAATGTTTAAACATAAGCTATTTACTTAATAAGTAATTCACTGGTCATTACCGCAATTTTCTTATTTATCTGTAAACAAATGTTTTTGTCGATCAGATGTGCTGCTTTTAAACCAGTTGGGAAAAAGCATTTATGGGTCAATTCGTAAAACCTTGCAATACGCATAACAGTTGCTTATTTTTCGAATCAAATTCTTTTTATTTACAAAGCATGAATTCCGATATGCCGAGCATGTTTGAATGATCCAAAATCAAAAACCGGTTTAAACCTATACACGGAGTATTAACTTGTTTGAACCATTTGCAATCGGCCAACACAAACGTATACGAAACGATAGAACACTTTGATCTTTGCGGGCAGTACCGTTGAAGGGAAATCACTCCTTCGACGAGTTATCTTACGTTGCTCTCTTTTTACCCCTAGTTGTGCGTCTGACGTCGACCTGTTTCCAAATTTTGTACGCGTCAACCAGGGGGTTCTCACGGCGATGTTTCCGGCGTTCCGGTCAACCGAGCTGAGCGGCGGGCTGGTTGAGATGATTTTCACGTGCACGCTGCAGGTGTGTCTCGGGTCGTGCGCGCCGGTAGGTTGCTATGGTATAAATCTTAGTCAAACATGCAAGCGGTGTAGAAACAAAAACTAAAGCTTTGGATCAAACCTTTGTCGGTTGAAAAAACGACAAGCTTTATTAACAATATTATGGCGAACGAAACCAAATAAAATAATCGTTTATTTATTTACAACTGTGCTTGTGTTTAATAGCGATTGCTTTTGGTCTGTTTATCGGAAGTCGTGCTTGCATATATAATTAATTTATATATACTTACATTTTAGAGCTCTTGTAACGGTGGCAGGGTGATCGATGAGGGTTACGGACGTAAGAAACGTGATATCAGAAGGTCGACTTCATTTGAAGAAGTAGCCTACGACGAAGTCAACGTTGGTGCAACACTTTCCATCGGCACGGATATCGATATAAAACCAAATAGTAAATATTTGTTGCATGCGTTTGTAAGTGTATAAAACACTTGAACATAAACTTTTCTTTAAAACATTGATATTAGTGATACTCAACTTGTCATTATGTGCATACCATAATCGCTATCTTTTCATAATATGTACATTAATGCAAACTTTAAAAATATGATATACAAAAACTAGCGAACACTAAGGTATCTATCCACGAACACTTTTTCTGTCCAAATTAAAATATGTTTTTGTATATAGCATCTAAAAGGCAGTCATACGTACATACGTTAAGTTGAACGTATGATTTCCAACAATTTATTTAAACTGTATTACTGCTCTTACAGAACCAAAAGAAGGCGAAAGTATCTGCATCCACAATGCAACATTTATAGCTGGTCTGTTTGCTATGTTTGGGGTTCTTGTGACGTCCGTTTCGCTTACGACGTACGCAACAGGCAAGATGCTGAAGCAATCTGAACATATACGAAAATTGACGAGTGATAATGAAGCTCTACAAAAAGCAGCATCCGATTCAAAGGTTTCCGACTTGAACAAACCTCTCACCCAGATTTAAAACAAACGCATGAGGTAATTTAAAGCATTGTATTAACTCTATACGTCATTAAAGCTGAGGTTATAGCAACGAAATCAATTGTTTTGTTCATTTATTGAGTTCCCTGTTTCTAAAAAGGAGAGCACGAAAAACGAATCCATCCCACCATATCCTTTAAATTTAAACGAAAAAAGAAGAAAATCTGTAACAGTTATATCTACCAACGCCCAACTTCTTGTAATGAAGACAGACACGGGCTCTGCAAATGGTTCTACATGTGTGGACATTAATACAAACACAGATTCCAACAAATCAAAAACTCTTTTCCTCGTAAATCTGTTGCGCTCAAATTGCAGGCATCCGTCCACGTAATGGATACTTCCGAACACGACAGTTCACAAGCGCTGTCTAAGAACACGCGAGCTAATTCGGCGCGAAGTGACGTCACGAGTAATCAGGATGTAGAAAGACATGCTGACAGGAAGATACAGTTCCAACATTGCAAGGAACTGTTATGGAAGCTTGGGAACGATATATTGGTGAAAAATAAATAAGGATGATATATAGGAATACTTTTTGTTTAAAAGAGTGCAACTATCTGTGAAAAAAATACAACATGTGTTCGGGTTATTCTCTTGCATAGTTTATAGATTCGTTTTATGTTTGTTAAAATATTGTTGAAATACTTTTCGTTATACAGATATGCCAGTGGGCAGTTTCTTATAATTAAAATAAATGTCATGCACATGCACTTGATCTCTGAAATTAGTACATTTATTTAACGCTCCTTTAATTTCAATACATTTTATTCTTAAAATTAAGAGCTGATTTTAACAGTGTGCTCGAACATAGATTGTATTTTGTTTCATGTCAATTTGAAGCAATGGCTGTGTTACGTATCAATAGATGTAATAGCATACAAAAAGCATACAAGAAAATATATTTTACTTGTCATCAATATACACACATGAGCTGATTTTGCTATAAATGTGTATGTTGTTTTATCAAATTAATTACTACCTTATACAAATATGTGTCATTGGTTTCCTCATTTTGGGTAAAGATAACCGTACTCTTCGAGATTTCTTTAACTTAATCCCCAAAAATAACCAAAACGTTTACCTCTCCTGATAGTTGTTTCTTTATACAAGCGCTAACCGAAGAATATATCGAAAAATGGAGATAACCAAAGTTAACCGTTAATAATGGATATTAAGCTGTACAGAAGTGGCTACTAGTTGTCTGCGCCTATGTGTGTAAGTAGAGCTCGATTGGTCATTGTCGGCTCGGGTACTATGTACCCCGGGTACGGTCAATATACTTTAACGTACCCGGCCGATATTATACTGTAACCGAGTTGTATTCCCGTCCAAAATCCGATGTCGTAAAACGCGCTAGCGACAACCGTAAAACGGTATTGTTTATCTTAAACAAACTTCTATTTAAAAAACTTAATCAACATGCTTGTTGAGTATGAGTTTCGAAAATATAGAGGACATTTGACATTTATTATTGACATAAATGTGAACATAATTTATTTAAAATAAAAATAGCCGACAACGACCGATTTGGCGTTAAAATTCCCGGGTACGTTTAAGCATATTTTCTGTACGCGAGGTACATGTAAGTATACTTAAGAGTACTCTGGGGTACATGTAAGTGGTACCCGAGCCGACAATTACCAATCGAGCTTAATTAGAGTGTATGCTCGGAAGTGCTTCCAAATGTATTTACATCCGTGTTCTTGTTACTGGATTATGGACAACGTGTGTTTGGTTTATGTTTAGTGGTATAATCTAACAAATAAGAAGTGTTCATATATATTATAATATAGAGGTCCATTTTGCGGAACTCAGCTGTGTATGCATTTTCTTACCAATCATATTTTTTACAGCTTGTTTTCCGTTTTATAATATATTGAATGTTTTCAGCATAAAAACATTAATTCTTAATTTTCATTATTTCATTAAATACATTATTTCATTAATGCAGTAATGTATGCACTCTTTTTCATTAATTATTCCATACAACCATTAATTTATGTATCCATTGAAATAGTATTCCACTCTGACAAACCCTCGGAACAAAAAGCATGGATACTTTTGTTCGTACATTCGCGTTTCTAACTGGTCTCCTTTTAATTAAAAGGGGCAAAAGCCTGCCGAGCAGCGGCGGGTGTTGACCGGAATTAGTATCACTTTTCTAATATACATATATACCTGCCTATCAGATTCATTTTTTGCCCGCGTCATATATTTTCGCGATGCAAAATCATAGACCACTTGAGCTACATAAACACTTAAACAAATGATATAGCACACGCATATGCATACCTCGGGAAAAAATACGATAGGAATGTCATAATTTTGTATTATTTTGTATTGGTCTTTATCTTCTTGCATATAGGTTTTTCACTGCCAAAATACGACATTTTGCTCTGATTTGCTTTGCATTCTTTTGTATGTGTCCCGGCCTTATGTAAACAAGCCAATTGACACAGACTGGTTTGCTACAAATCATGATAACGTTTTCCAAACAAAATTCTAGTGAATATAACCCTCATACAATATATTGCATGAATCCCATTTTCATTAGCTTCAATCTATTCGAGATCTGTTTGTTATTATCATCTTCATTAATCAGTAAACGCTTGTTTAAAAACGAGCTGGAACACATTAAAGACAGCAACTGTATTCTCGCGGTATCGCTATTCCTGTGGTATTTTAATTGCGCCCCTTTTCTGGTTGTTTACATGTCAGACTTTTTGACACAAATTTCATTCGCTCTACGACAGCAGTTTACACGTGAACACGAGCAATAGTGTGGTAAGTTGCGGTTGTAATCAATCAGAAACACGTTTATTAACAACATCTATCAATATGACGTTTTCAATTTTTAGAATTTGAGCTTATTTTCAACTTATTTACACTTCGTTCGCTCACCGTTTGCCGATCTCATGATAGGTTTCATATCACTATATACAAATTAGGCCTAAAGCCGCTAAATTTAATACTGTTGGTAATTTGCACCATAAACATGCATATTGTTTAAAATCATCAAACACATGACAATTACAAAACGTCTGAATCATTTTTCAAATATTAAGATTTTTTTATTTTTTATTTTTATTTTTAGAAGCTGTTCTGCAAAGCTATGGGCATCACACGGAATGTTGAGCAAAACTGAGAGTTTTGGTTTCCATCAATCAACAAAGGAGGGATTCCTGAACTACCAAGTTTCCAAAGAATAAAGTTATAAGCAACTGTGATCTTATTTACTTCGATGAAACATTTGTACTTTAATAACTTTAAAGAGTCTTTGTCTGTCTGTCTGTCTGTCTGTCTGTCTGTCTGTCTGTCTGTCTTTCTGTCTGTCTGTTAACATAAATCAGCTTTTGATACATAAAAATCAGATGTGCAAACATTTTCAACAGATTATTAAATAAACAATTTGAAGACAATTAAAATGTTGAAGAAAAACGATTGTTCCTATGCACATTAAGTCTATGTGTCGACCAGTGTTTGCAAATAAATGTTAAACTAGTAATATAAAACGTGTCACAAGTATGTAAAACACTTAGAAACTAGACCACTGTGTTGTGATCATTTTTAGTAAGACAGTGTACAGTAGCAACTAGCTTGTTTAATAAATTAATTCATATGATTTCATGTTTATTGTGTATTTACTTAATAAGCTGTTACATGTTGTTCCATGATAAATGAAGTTTACGCTAGTACAAAAGCAGATATTTTCATTTTTTAGAGGTAATACAATTTAACTTATAAGATATTGTTTTGAAAATACTGCTTACCATGCTGTATTGTACTTGTTTTTCGTACATGCACTGACTGGTTTATGATACACAATTATAGAAATATTGATTCCAGAGATTTTCAAAATATAATATCTCTTTGTAAGCACATGTACGTTAATATTCTTGTAGGTTGATGACAATGTTTTAGTATTACATATAGTGTCAATATTATTTTGAGTGCAAATAAGTGATGGGAAGTTAATTAAACAGTTTTTATATATCTACTGACTATTCTGACATTATTTAAATACTTCTGCTAGCGGCTAAGCGTACAAACACAATTAGAAAGAAAATGACTGACATACAAATAAGCTAATATGATTACTGATATAATAATACAAGGGACAAGCATAATTATATATATATATATATATATATATATATATATATATATATATATATATATATATATATATATATATATATATATTTTGCTTGTCCCCTGTGTTATTATGAAATATAAAAAATATTGATTATGTAACAATATGTTTCATTTGACATATTACATTATGTTGATTATCTATATTAAATCAGTTTATGCTAGAATCAACATTTTTAACCAGCTTTAGTTGAAATAAGACATCATAACACATTATGTTTCCTTGGTAGGACCAGTATTTGGTGTCTTAGGGTTGATCTAAACAACTCTTTCACTTTAAGGATACAAAAACCGAGACCTCCAAGTCGCTAAAGTGTCACCACATCCACTACGCCGCAACCATCGAACTACCGTTATCTTTGAATTCTTGATGCTAAAAAAGCTCACTACTATAAAATATTAGATAGTAAAGCTTGGAAGATTTAAAATGCTCCATCAAGCAACAAAATACGATTTAATTTTTGGATGCATTATTTTTTATTGAAACAATTATAATGTTGTGTAAGCAATCATGTCCGAATTAATTTGTTTTACAATACATGGTTATCAAATAAGCTTTTGCGTGTAAATTATGTAGCACCTATTATCATATTAGTTTTTATCCTCGATCGCAACAGTTAGATGTTAATTGATTTTGAAGAATATTATCAAAATATACGTGTAAATAACATGGTTTTATTTAAAAACTTGTTTCTGACGAATGTGTGTAGATTTGCCTGCGTTTTTGCAATCGAATCGTATATGGAATCGTCAGATGCAAAACGCAATGCGCTGAGGTGACAAATGCATACCGATTTGTGTTTAAGAAATGTATGCACAATTACCGTGCGGACATTAAATGTTTTCGGCAATCGTGCAGTAAATACAAGTTAAACAGCTCGTCGTACGATCGAAGCACGCCAATTATTGCAGAGGATTTATACAAAAATAATTAAGGAAGACTTGTGCGCAGATTTTCTTACTTTTGGGAAAATGTCATTACATGGTTGTTTTTATTACTACTAAAACTATAACATTTGAAACAGTTAAAAAATATATATAATGGCATGAAGAAACTGGATAACAATATTTTCCTTTCCAAAGAATAAAACCCGGGACTTTAAGGAGCAAAATCTAATTCGCTACCACTGCAACAAGCAATCTTTTAAATAGTATTTGGGCATATTTTAAACGCCATCAATAGTTAGCAATACATATACGAAATTTATTCATCGACGAAAAGCGTTTATTATTAAATTACCGATTCTGATTCGTGATTATCCCGATAAGACGGTGTCGTCATTTACATAATTGTTATGTGTAGCTTGCTGAAGTTTGAGGCTACAGTATTGTCTGTCAACATCTCTTACCATTTTAGCTACTTGTTTGACAAAATACAGCCATTCATTTTGTGTAATGATGCGGGTTGATTATATTGTGTGCTCACTTTTCCGAGAAAGCAAATGTAAAGCACAGCCACTGTGTTAACATGGATAAACCTGTATGGGTCGTTCAAAACGTTTCAATTTCGGGGGAGGTTTTATAAAACTATATACAACGTTGGTAGAACACATTTTGAGCATTTCCAACTATTGGGGCATAAAGAAGTAGCAACATATAATCACAAATGTACACACGGAGTTTTTTCCCAAAGTCTGAATTAAAATAGCAGTACTATGCAACACTGCTGTCTGCGACAATGTATCTAAGTTGACCCATTTAAACAACAAGCGCCCCGTTAATCTACGCTCACAACAATTAATTGTATGATTTAAACTGTGTCCACTTTTACATTACTGCTATTCGCCAATGTCACTAAGTCAAACATAAACTAAATATGAATTTTGCATGTTAAAATGTTCCAAATCATCACCATCATAATCATTCTCATAATTATTATAATGAAAAATACAAACAACTTAAACATTTTGCTTTTTATTATTGTTATCATCCCTTGTTTGGAAGGTAAACTAAGAACAATTAGCTAGCTTGTTTACTACACTCATACTTTGAATATTTGTGTAACGGTAAGACATCAAAATTGTCTTTATTCATCATTTTTGTTTCTGTTTATGGTTATTTATTTTTTTAAAAAGATGCACATGTAAGCACACGGTCTGAATTTGTGAATGCAAATAAAAGAGAACAATATTCATTGTGACCATTATACCATAAACCTTTTATCTAGAAAAATTAAATAAACAAATAGGTAATTATCTGCTCGAGCAGATATACATATAATACATAATATATATGTTTTGTGTTTTATGTAATCATACTTCATTCATTAAATCAACACATTTTATCATACCACAACGATCATATCGACCTGATTCAAAGGTGTCTGGTTTGTTTTGTTCATAAGGTACAAAGGCGTTTATATCAGTGAATGTTTGGGGGTTCATTATACTGCTCGTAATCGACAAGAACTTATAAATTACAAACGATAGAGTAGTAACCTTTTTTCCTCTATATATTTTTAGACATGTGATGTAAGCAGGTGTCAGTATAGTTATTTGAATTTTTTCTTACATACCATAAACATTTTCTGTTTCATTCGTCATTACCAATTATACCGTAAACCAGAAAATAAGGCTTACTCGTATCGCATATGTAATTGCCTATGGTAATTGTTTTAGCAATATTACATTTGTATTTAGTAAAAATTGTAAGGGAAGCAAGTGAACGGTATCAGTTTAAGGTACAATCAATAAGCGTAAAGCATTTTAACAATATTGTACACGTGTTAATAAAACAATCAACATACTGTATATACTATTGAAAAACAGCAACTCGCTCGTAAGATCTATTACGGTCTCGTCGATGTATACATGGTCATACCGTTTCTATTTAGTTTCTTTGAATCACTGTGTTCAATCGCGAATCAAAATGTCATGCTATAAAATATTTAACAAACACAATTATGAAATGCTCTCTGGTTATTTATTGTAAAAAATGAAAAAACATACATCACAGACTTTCAAAACAAAAGTATTCTTAATAAGATGCGGTAATAACAACAATTTAAAATTGCTGACGAAATACGTCTAATTGAATCATTCTGAAATAAAAACAAGCTACCATAATTTCGTTCATTATTGTTCTCTATAACACATCCAGATAAACAGAAGTGCCTTTGAAACAAGAGCAATATGTTTGTATTGTATTCTGTTTTCGAAGTGATTGATGCTAGAATAATATTTGTTTTTAAAATTACTAGAAAAAGAAGTTATACTGATTCTATTGTTTAACAATTAACTATAAAAGTAATAATATTAATAGACGTTATGCATGGCAAAAATGCATTACACGTTAAATAAATACACAAAAACACACAAAAGCACAAAGACGCTTTGAAACTAAAAAATCATAACAGAAAGCAAGGTACATTTTAAAAAGGACGCATAAAACATCGAACCAACATAGATATTCCTTTAAACTTATAATATTATAACAACATAAGATAAACATATGTGAAGTTGATTTAAAACTTGCGCAATGTTAATTTGTCATTCATTTACAATATATATATACAATTTGACAGTTTGGAAACATAATTAATAAAAAGCTTACTTTTAAAATGTAAAATATATATTAGAATAGACATGTCTTGAAAATGCAATCATATTGTTTTACATATAATACCTGTAGGAATATGTTGCCATCCTTCCTAGATTAGTTTAAAATGTAGGAGGAGTAACACTTTATACGTTGTGCTATAGATTGAAAACAACCCTGTATTGTATGTACACGTGATTTTCACAAACAGCTCGTTCAAATCAGATGAGACCAATGTTGATGCCGGAACGCTGACGTCATAAAGATGGTCACGTGTGTAGCTGACGTCAACGACATCAGAAAATCCGTCTCTGGACCCGACAACCAGACTGTAATGGTGGGGAATTCCCGAAATGATATTAAAAACGTTGTTCCAGTCGAGAGTTAATTGACCCTGTTTGAAAACAGCACTGACTGGTTGTCCTACAAATATGATTATGTTATCTGTTATAATATCTCCGACATGCAAAACTGCATAAAAAATAATTCTTAGTCAGTGTAGCACATGCAATTCATGGCGAGTTACCTAAAATAATTAAATTTAAACACTATTGATAGCACCAACGAGCATTCATGAGTGCATATTATGTTTTTACTTAGTATTTAAAAGTCATACGAGCAGGTGCAAACGAATATTAAATAATACCGTGATAATACAATAATTTCACCTGTAAGAACAGGTGGTTCCGAAACAATGATCAACGAGGAATGAACTCTGGAACTGTTAAATCCGCCACCATTGACTGCTTTAACTTCAGCCGTGTATGTTCTGCCTGATTTCAATTTTAAGTTCACATTTGAAATCGTGACCTTGAGACCAACGTCCATCCAATCCATAACAATCTCACCGTCGCTATGGAAACGATATATATAGGACGTAATCTGCGAAAGGTCTTCAACTTTGTCCCATTCCATCTGCAACATGCTAGCATTTGACTGCCAAGCTATTTCGCTGGATAATGGGTAATTCAGTGACATAGATTCTTGACTGATTGGCAATAAGCGCACGAAAACATACGTACTGCTCGGTGGAGAAAGATAAATGGTGACTGGTCTGGATACTAACGTAGTTGTAAGTTCAACTTTGTTCACACATTTGGTTGTGATATAGACTATGTCGCCATGAGCAAGATCAAGCAGTTTAGAGTGAAATGATCGTAAGGTTTCCGAATCTGTTTCTGCTTGTTTCTCTCCTGTCAAAGGTGCTGATCCTAGAAAAGAACAGACTTAGTTTGACAGCAGATTATATAAACCGATAAATCGATTAATATACGAATAAACGGTCATTACACATATTTCTTTAACCGTTGATGACAAAGCTGGTTTATCCAAATTTGAGGAAATCTCCGACGGATTTTCAACAGGTTCAGGTGGGCATCACATTAAATAGCTTGTTAGAAATGTCTAATGAGCACAAATCAGATCATACAAGGATGAAAGAACATAAGTACGAACCGACAACACATCTGCAAAATTGTACATCACTCTCGTTGTCGGAAACTTTCCAGGTCACATGTAATGAACTTGAATTATTTCTTGCAACAGCCACAGAAACCTCGACATCGTTAAGTAGGGGAGCAGTGTGATCAATAATAATTACTCGGTCCGAATGGAACACGGTTTTGAGTCCCGCGTGGTTTTCCGCGATTGCAGTAACATATATCGGCGTTCCGTGGGTGAATGGTGCAAAAATAATTTCAAAATTATTCTGATTGTGAAGTTCCAATAGTGGTTGTATTTGAAATCCTCCTTTGGTGGTTTCAACTCCAAGAGAAACCTGTATAAACATAAACAGAAAAAGGCATATTGCAGCATACAAATATATTGCTTATAATAATCAATATAAATGAAAACTATTTCGTACCGTCCTGATTTCGCTTTCTTTATCCATTATCAACAGGTTCACTGCAATCGAATAAGGCCCAATTTGTTTTATGGACACTGCATTAGTATTATTAGCAGGCAGCATATTACATTCTTCGATCGAGACGTTCTGCAGCATTGCCTCAACAACATGTGGCCCAAACTCGATTTCTACAAATTGCATACCAGTTATCGGCGAAATGAAGGAGAACTGATATTGAAATAATCCATCGTGACCTCTTTGCAATGATGCTAGTTCTCTGTGCCGGTTGATTGTTAAGACGGGGTATAAATCATACTTAGCATCCCGAATGCTTCCACGAATGTGATAGAGGCTATCTTTGACAAACGTGGAGTTGAAGAAAACGGAAAGATCACCATCAGTCACTTTATAAGAAACATCTATTGGTAATTGATGCATGGATGCACATGTGAAACCTGGTGGAGTCGAATCGACCAATTGCTCTGGAGAAAAAACCGCTGCGCTTTCATGTCCTGCTGTGTCGATGGCCTTGACAATACCGAAATAGGTCTCGCCATGTATCAGGTTCAGATTCGTGAATGTGTAGGCTCTCAACAAACCAACATTCATAAAGCTTATATTTAAACAATGATATTGACTGATATTTGAGATGGCCGCCAGATAGTACTTTATTCCAGAAAAAGTGATCTTGAAATCCATGCCATGATATTTTAAATGATTTTGTTGATTGTTGAAAAGCGGAGTTTTGGTGATGCTTTGTGTTGAATATAACTCCGTCTATTGGGTTGTCAGTATCGATTACAAACCCATCCGACACTAACGCAGTGTGAAGTCCAACACTATTCACAGCAATGACAGTAAAATAATATCTTGTTCCAGGGATTAAATCGAGGCTGTTTATACTGATATTCGTTGCAAGGCCCATATCTGTTTGATGATTGATATCGTCGCCTGCAAGAGATCATTTATACATTTTTGTCCGTTTTCAATATGTTAAAACATGTCATTGGAGAATAAAACTGGTGATTACAGAACACGGTTTATCAATTGACGAATAATTAAACCTAACATCTCCTGAAACATTTGAGGTCGCGATCATGTTTGAAATCACGTTAAACGTTAGGTTAGATATTCCATTGATCCACCGACATGTTGGGAACAGTTCGATTAGAAGGTGGTATATAAACGCCTTGTTATAATACTTTACAGTTATTGACAATTAATTACAACCCAAATTAACGAATTCGAAGACAAAGTAGATCATGTCACAAAATAATAAGCATGTCCTTACTGTGTGGTAAAGTTCCAAGACTGAGACTGAAGTGATCGATATAACTCTGTTGCTCACTAAACACCCCGTCCCAACAAGCATTTATAGACTCCGTCCAATCAATGAAATCCAAGTCCTGAAGATAGTTACCTTCTCTGATATAACGACCACGTCGAACACTGGGACCAGTTTGATCTATCATAATAGGAGAAGATTCAAACACGGAATATTCATTAAGCTCATACCAAACCCTTACATACACGACATATTGCGTGCCATCTACAAACGTACGATTGATTGGCAGGCAATGGGTGAACTCCGATCTCAGACCGATATCTGTCCAAGGATTTTCTAGTTTGAGATCAAAGATCCCTTCCCCCACAGGTTGCCTACGTACGCCAATACTCCATTCAAAGCGACGGATGTTCTCTGACACATTTCCACTATCCGTTCGTGACCAATGACCGCTTAGGCAAGCCGATGAAGCAGATATATTCAAAACCTCGTAAGAAAGTCCTGCGCGAACAATTATTTCAGGCAAGTTGTGAGCAAGCGCATCTGAGTAAGAAATATTGCTACATGTTAGGTTTGTGATTACTTCTACGCATGGACGACCAATTACTGCACATGTGCAGTCCTTGTTACAAAAATGAACGTCGCATGAATGCTTTTCGATTTCTAATATCCCTCTCTCGATACTTGCCGTGCTAGACAAAATTGTCACAGTTATCCTTGCAATTGGACTGTTAAGACCAACGTTGTTTAGCGCCCATATTGACAGCACTATACGATCGTCAGACGATAACCTTTCCGATAGTGTGATTAACGCCTGCATTTCCTCTGTTTTATTTCCGTTTGGGACAGTAATAAGTCCATTGGATAGCTCATCCAGACCATATAACCGGGACACCGTAATGTAGAAATGGTCAATGCCGGACTCTTGGTCGTGGAATCCATACCACGTGAGGGATAAATTAGTAAACACATTACCAATTGAATCATTGTGATTGGTCCATGTCATTGGAGTTTTAAAACCGCCTAGATGTGGTGCAGTAGAATCAGTTAAAAGATCTGGTGTTCTTTCAGAGGAGCACAAACTTGCGGCATTGCACGAAGTAACAATTGCATAGTATGTGTCTCCATCATTCAGCCAGTTCTTTCGATCTAAACTGATTGTAACATGGCGTTCCGATCCTAAAATCAAATGCTCAAGTGGTGTGTGACCCTCATGGTGAGTTTTCAGCAAAATTTCGTGTCGCACAATGGGGCTAATATTGTCTTCAAATTCCCATTGTAAACGAACAAGGGACTTTTCCCATTGAGAATTTTTGCCGAAGGCTGAGTTGTATGTAAGTAGAAAGTTCGGTGAATTCCTAACTACTGGCGGGGACTCGTCAACTACAAAAATGTCCGACGTTTTAGAAACATTCATGCCGACCCGATTAAAGGCCCAAACTGTTGCGAATAATTGTGTGTTCGTCGGAAGGTTAATATTAGACTTTATGAACGACGAATGAAGAAGACCGTTTGATGGCGTCAGAATGTCGCAATATCTTCGTGAAGTTAAAACACAAACGTCATAGTGATCAATTCCAGATTGTGGATCTTCGAATCCTTGCCAGTTTATCTGTATTGATGACCTATCAAATCGAAAATGTACATCAAACAATAACACAAACATGTGTATGCACGCATTGCTTTTTAAATTGTTTAATCACAGAACTACAAGCAAGTGAAAGATAACGCTCTTAACACTGCATACAGTAAATTAATAATGACTAAAGTTGCAAAGATATTGTTCAGCTCTCTTTTAAGTATATTAACATATTCCGATGGCTAAAATTGTTTGAAAACAATGTGTTTTATATAATATCCAACGCAATATGTTTTCTAAACAATAAACACTTAGAATTTATTTATTTGCTTGCATTTCTATTGAACAATTTTATTTCAACATTTGATTTTCTGTTTGTTGGCAGAGAGCGACTAACGGTACAATTCTTCTAAAAAATATTTATAAACAAGTATACAAACCGATGTCCAAGATATTTACTATGGCCTTCACCGGGACCTACACGCACAAGGCCACGTATTGGAAGGGATTTGTCCACAGTTATGCCATCAGAAACACGTCTAGTACAAAGGTCTGCTTTATTGCAAGCTTCTACAGTAACGAAGTACTTCTGCCCGGGATTGAATGGACCATTCCAGAAAACATCTGCCAAATTAATATAAGACATATTTTTTTTATGAAACACCATCGAAGAAATTACAATATGTGTCTACGCTAGGAATTGCTATGAAATATTTTACATCGTTTAGTATATGAACTGGCATGTTGGTTTCACAGTTTTCCAAGAGACGTTTGATTTAAGAAGGAGCTTAAAACAATTTTCATAAACAAACTTACAAACTAGTGTGGTTGTATTGTTTTTGTTTTCACTAAATGAATACGTCGTTTAATTTATGTAATGAACAGATTGTAATCTATAATATACATGTACATACATTTAAAACATGCTATTTAAAGTGGGACGTGTATGCATTAAATGAAATATTAACCTATTTCGTGGTATATAACTTGCATGAAAACATTGACAATCATATCGCCGGACATATATTATGGTAAAACAATTTGCTTTGTTCCATTTTCAAATCACTAAGGCCATGGTTCAATGAATCAATTTCCTAATATTATATTAGGAAAGCAATAAAGCTTCGCTTAGTTCACGTGGGAAAACTCAATATATGTAAAATGGAGGAATCATACCAGTTCTCAGTCCAACATCTACTATTGGCCTTATATTTGTCTGATAGGCATCTGTTCCGAGGCCAACGTTGTAGAATGCTAAACCGCTCTCTGGATCGTCAAAATCCTTCCAGTTTGCATGAATAGTGTCGGTATTACTTTGATAGTCTATTTCCTGAATTATATTAAAAACACACACATATACACATACATATATATATTGAATAATATATTAAAAACACACACATATATATATATGTATATATAGCACCTGAACAGGAAGGACGCTTCTTTGCAATGTTTACAATCGCAAACAAATTATTTGGAAGTCTGGTGTTATTGAAGACAAACCCTGACTAAATTTTGAGAGATTATAGGCACATGAAAATGACAAAAAAATCGAGAATTACCTGTTTAATTCAGTAAAATGCTACATGCATAACATGATAGTAGTACATTTTTATAGATGTATTTTTATATTGAATATATAACTTATAAAGGGGGTACATAACTTACATTATAATTGCAATGCAACTGAAATGCATTAAAATTATGTCCCGTACTATTCCGATGTTAGAAGAATTAAATTCAGATAAATGACAATTGAATGATTAATTACTTTAAACACATATATAAAAAAAACCTTTTGCCCTTTAAATCCATCCAATACATGTCCACCAGTGGGTGCACTTTGGTCCAACACAAACCTTCTTGATACCGGTCTTGAAATCAGACCTGCCCTGTTTACGGCCTGAATAAAAAAATGTAGGTTGACAAAATGTATTACCATTATAAGCAATCATTTAACAATATAAAACATCCTTTTACCTGCACAACCATGAAATATGGCTGCCCGTCTATTAGGTGGTTTAGATCCAATTGCAGATAATCGCTGTGTATTTTCGTCTCGGGTACAATGTCAGTAATTCCTTCAATTGCACCGATACCAACAATAAAATAATCTACACCACTGTGCAGATCAGAAAACTCTTCAAAGTGGAAAGTAGCGTATTCTTTGTTGATGAACTTATTTCTTTGATGATTATTTAAAATTGTCACTGATCCTGGTTCAGTTGGTGAGGTATCGATGGTCAGTTCCAATGAATCTGAACTCGAGACATAGCCGGCGTAATCCTTAGCTGTAAAATAACAGTATAATTTATCAAGATAACCGTATGTTTTCTTAAATTAAAAATAGTTAGTAGCAAAAGATGGCAAAGATCAAAGTCATACACGCTTTCTAAAGGCACAAGATTTTTTATTGGAAAGGGATGCACCGATATTCCACACTTGTCTAAAAACGGTACTCACTATGAAGACGTCTGAACAAAATACGGAAGCATCAAGTTCACATGATGCTTCAAGTTTGTAAAGATTTATTTCTCTAGGAACAATACTCTATGGGTATGGTTATGTCAATAATCAAACATTGCATAACTCCGGTCAGGTTGTATACATCGGGCCCAAAATATGGAGGTTTACATTACCTAAGGTGAAGTTAAAGATGTTTGGTAAGTTACAACCCCTTATAAGAATACTTCTTTGACTTACGTGCGGCAGTTATTTAAACATATCATTTCTCTCATAAAACGGGATCATATATCTGGTCACATCGTCCAACTTAGAACCAAAATCATGGATGAGGAAGTTCACCTGCTTCTAAATATGTATACAAAGTTTCAGCCCTGTCCCAGCAATACATGTTGAGTTACACTTGATAAAAAACGACAGAAGGACGGAAGAAAAGACGGATGGACTGAAGAACACGGGAATGACGGACGGGCAAGGGCGAAGCTATGCGAACCACACCTACAATAGCGGCGACAAACATTCAACAATGACTAAATCTCTGTCAAAATTATTAATGACAATAACTTCTGGAGGCACACCGTACCATATAATGTGAAAAACACCGCACTTCTATCTGGTTGTATTTGCAGTTTTAACACGGTTGATGTTTCTAAACCAGTGCATACTATGTCATCTATACTGTCAATTCCAGGTTGTGTACCTAAAAGTAAAAAAAACGAACATGATGCACATATACCTTATATTTTCCAATAAATTTTAGCAAAATACACAGTAGGAAAGTCAAACCGATAGTTCGTACCTATTGCAACAGAGAAAGTAAGCAGTTTGCTTGGATAACCGAAAATGGAAGCGTCGATGTTTTCATCAAATCCGTCCCATGTGACTAGAACATGTTGGGGATTCGTAACAAAACCTTTATGGTTTTGGACTTGTACATGACCTTTTGTAGGTGGACTGCTGTCCAGTACAAAACCGTTGCTGCAAGATGATATCTCCTGTAATGCCTCAGTGAACAATTCTCTGTTTACCTCAGTGGTATTGGAATGTGCACATATATAGTAAATTTGATTCAGAGATATATCGTGCGTTGAAAATTCTACATAACCTGAGTCTGTATCATATCTGACAATACAGTTGACGTCGGTTTCACAATTGTCTGGTACATATTGAATCTTCATGAGGTACCATGAGACTGTACGTTCCGAAGCGTACATAAGAGCTCCGGCAACTGTGGTGTTTGAACTTCCTATATTAAGTTCGGAATCGTGAAGTACAGAGTAATGTTGTCCAATGTTAGAACTACGCAACATCTGAAAAATTTAATGTGCGTTATGAACAGGAATTGCAGTTTCGAACGACAAAACTACGTTGACTGATTTAAATAATTTGAAATGCAATTAATGAAGTTCACTTTACATTAAAAAACACATAAGAAACAAACGGAAGAAAGTTTAAAAGATGATTTAGGAAGATGATTTATATGCATTTATAATGAGAAATAAAGTAAGTAATAAAGCAATCGGCGTAAACCGTTTATAAAAGATTGTATGATTGTTTTGCATAGCTTTTAATTGTGACAACGGTATGTTTTCAAGTGTCACTAGTGGTCGAGCATTACTTATAGTAAAAACTGTTTGGTTGCCCAGTTAAATCCTTTTAAAGAAAAATTAAGTCACTTTCAAAAGTGCCAGCGGTTTGAAAAACAGCGATTCGTGTGTACCTTTTTGATTTGCAACCAGTTGTCTTTTGATGCATTAAAGTCATATATAGTACCACTGGAATATGATCCGTAGAAAAATGTATTCGCCCTCTGGCAAATCATGCTTGATAAACCGCTCAAAGAAAATACGCGAACACACAGGAATAATGTTACATGTCCATGGTCGGGCAGATCAACACATTGTTCCACCTGTAAATAGTTTATGCAATTGTTACAGCTCCTGGAAACATGTGTCATGATGTAAGAGGAAAAACGTGACGATAATTTTTTTGCTGTGAAGATAAGAGTATTTTGTTGTCGATTTAAAGATTTTTGACATTCTGCACTGCAAGAATATTTCTTAAATAGACTATACGCGTTACTAACATAGATCGCATAAATTCGTGTATAATAGTTTGCCTGTGTAGGAAACAAATATTGATCCAGTAATTCATTTTACGTATTCAGACTTAACGTTTCTTAATTTTAATCATGTTTCAATTGAAATATGTTCCCATGTATTTGTTTACTTTGCAGTTGCGCTTTTGTTTGTTCTTGCAGCTTTGTTAAGTTAATGGTGTCTTTTCCGCTAGTACTCATTCTAGAAATATAGTTTGCGTATATGGGTTGTTTTCAAGATTAATCTTGTACTGTTTATAAGATGTATAGTTTTTACTAGTATGTACTTATTCAGAAAATAGTTTATGGAATGTCATTTAAAAAGCATATATGTACAAAATTTAAAACATATTTGCTTCTAAAGTCGTTTAATTTATCTTCATACTGGATACTTATGTTGATCCATTCCTTGCAGAAAAAATGTTCATGTATGCATGTATATCTTTTGACCTTGCAGTCAAGGATAACCCCTAAGAGTGCAAGCACTAATTTCCAATGGGGTCCTTAAGTTTTGCTAAAGAGACAGCAAGCAGAAGAGTCAGTATTGAGATACATGGAATCCGGATGCGATACCCTTACTCTTTGCGAATAGATCCATTGGTTCTTTTACGTGCTCAGTGTATAGCACCGATACACGCGAGAATTGCCTGGGTTTTATACCAGTACATCTCTGGTTGGGTGGGAAACACTTGAAGCATTTCTGAAATTTCCAGTGGAATGGTAGACCAGAGTGTTACCACCGCGATGTTATTTATTTGTATATGTTTGGGTTTTCAGATTATACGTTTACTTTTTTTGTCAGTGAATAGTTTGTTTGGCATGTTCATCCAAAACTGTTCGTATATCAACGCCATATAAGATCAACCATTACCTTCATCTCTGCAGAGCCTTTAGACAGCACAGTATTCCAAACAGAGAGAAGGTGCCCTCCTTTGTCGTCTCGACTGAGTGACCATTGAAAGAATCCTATACATTTGACATCGCCGGTAAATTCCCACGCTGCCCTTAAATCAACGCAATCACCAGCTGCCTTTATTGTTAGCTCTGCATATGTTACCAAAACTATTGGTACTTCCTTTTCAACAGTGAATTTGTTGGAATTAATTGGTCGAAGACATCTGACATTGTTACAAATCCTCACTTTTGCCAGATAAGATATTCGATCAGCCACGTCGAGGATTGTGTAATTGTTTGCAGCAACAGGTTTTTGAAAAGCCACTACTTCGACAGAACTATTGTCGTCAAGTATCGTAAATAGCCCAACCGAAAATAAAATATCCTGCTTGGTCTGGATTCCGTCTAGTATCCAACTGACATTAAGTTGGTTATTGATTGACTGAATAGACTCGTCCGGACATCTATTAACCCTTAAAAGCACTCTGTGTTCTGAAAGGAAACTGTGCTGGAGTTGTAGGGTTGGTCTTTCTATAAACGCCCTAATGTAATATACATTTGCTTCTTTGTGTATAATGCCATCAATCGTGGTTATGTTCATAATATTTTGCCATTCATTGTCTTCCATAAATAAAACATATCGTTGTCCGATAGTCAGAGAAAATGGAGTCTTTGAATATGCGGTATAATTTCGGACTGATACGTTCATAATATTTTCAAATGTGGTAAGGCAATCTTTGCCAATCTTCACGTGGACTGACTTTTCCAGCAGTTGTTTCTGATATATTCGTACTCCGTTTGAAGAAGATATTGTTGATCCACCGCTGCAGTTTGCTCTGACCAGGAAAAAGTAAACGTCATTCTTGACAATTAAACTTGATTTAAGGCAAAATGTATTGATATTTCCCGAGATACTCTTAAGTGGTACCACATCAGGCGAAGAGCGATTTGAACCTATGCCAACTTCCAGTGAAACATTTTCATGGTTCTTAAAACCTTTCCATTTAGCACATAAAACCTGTTCCGTAAAATGGATGTTAATATCCATCGATGCATTTTGCTCCTCTGGGTCTAAATCAAACACAACCCCAACGCCCGGGGTATAACGAGAAGGCAACCTGAATGTTTCTGTTCGGATAGAGACAAAATGACCCGCATTGTTGTATACGTGTAGGTTGAGATAGTACTGCAAACCGTCGACCGTGTCTTGATTCTGAAGGCGGGCAAGAGGATATCGGATACATCCTCCGGTGTGCGGTGGGCAGGGTGAAGAAGAATCCAATCTCCACTCAAGAAGTGGACTGACCGCCTTTTCGTCGTGGCCTGTGATTGAAAAGATAAACTTATTTTTCTTGAAATGTATTTATTGCATGCGTACATAATTTCGCAAATACTGTTAACTGAAGAAGAAAGCTATATTATTCATCATTATAATGAATAGCCTTTTATCAAGATCCGGATCTAAAACGAGAAGTAACTAAAAAAAGCAAACAGAAAACAATTATATTATTCTTACCATATTGAAAAAGTATTTGATTAATTTGCTCAATCTGTTCGTCGTCATAAAATGTGTTGGATTCCCAAGCAAAAACAATACTCTTTTCTTCAATAATGACCGGTGGTATTTGAGTGTATAACGGTGGTGTTTCATCGATAAGGATTGGACCCAATGTTGCTATGCTTGATAAACTAGCTTTGTTGATCGCTTTAATAAATATATAAAACAACCGATTAGATCCGATTCCTTCGTGATTGTGCTTAAAATACTGTTTTCTCTCAGTGGAAATATAATCTACCAAACTCGGGGAGTTTATTTCTGTCACGTCTAAACCAATTCCAACATAAAAGTCATCCATTTGACTGCCAGTTTCGTCTATATGCCATTCAAGAAGAATATGATCGTTAGGTAGGAAGACAATACTATCGTTCGTATAAAACGGTAGATGAATGCACAGAACATTCGATATATGTTCGTCTTTACTCGCAGCTGAATAAATTGGCAAGTAGTCTGCTAGTTTGGTATCAGGTTTCGTGGTACAGAGATTGGATCAAACCGTCGAGTTATGTAGAGGGACTTTCCTAAGATTCGACTGCAATAAATGAGGTCGCCCTTTATGGCAAACAATGCTTTCCGACCACGTTGCATGTTGTAACGTTATGTTTCGTATGGAAGGAGCAGATTTATCACGAGTTATGCCAGTTATATCAGAACAAACGGGATTTGACGCTTCCATTGCATTATTCAAAGCAATCACTGTCACATAACTTTTCCCTGTAAAATTCGCAAGGAGGCGAACAGATGTTTCTTGATAAGGTAATTCTGTATAGGCAATCATCACCTTCACATTAACCAAGTTGTACAATTCTTCTCTTGTCAAACATCTCTCTGCAAGACCTATTCTGTAAAGCTTGATCCCACTTTCGTGGTCAATAAATCCATGCCAATGGACCATAAACGAATCGTCACTGGTATAATCAATATCATTTGAGTCGATAGGTCCTTCGATAACCACACCTTCTTCCGGCTGAGATTCGTCTACAAGCACATCAATATGTTCTGTTGTTGTCAGCATCGCATTGTTGGTTACCGTTATTGCGAAAAAGTAGTTTCTGTTATGGTTTCCAGTGTGCTTATCTTCTTTGACTAGCTGGTTGAGCGGAATTGAATAAATGAAGAATTCGCATTTCCCTATGTCTGGGCAGTAACATTCCACGGAATCAGTTGGACACGTCATCTGAAAATATTGACATAATATATAAATAAGAACAAACAATTGGTGATGTTTTGTATTTAAAGTTAGAAAAGTGAAGATTACATCTTTAAAGCATACATTGATTTGGCGAACAGCCAGATGGCCTTGTGTGAGCACGGAAGATGTATCGGCGATGCCAAACACCCAGTGTATCGTGCGCAGTCCACTGTGGGGGTCCAACGCATCAAAAGTCATTTGCATCGTAGAGAGGTCAGTGCTGTTGTGAACATATAACGTCTCATATCCATCTTTCTTCAACCAAATATCGTTGATGTGAGGATGTGATCGGTCGATGTAAACGGTTCTTGACTAATTGTACGTGTTGTTAACTATATCTACAGGACGTATGTTGAACGTGTATGTTTGTCCATCGGACACGTTTAACCTTGTACAAAAACTCTGATTCTGAAAATCTGGCACGATTCGCTGTAATGTGTCATGACCGTCGTTAAGTCTCCAAGTTACGTAATATTTTATAATTCCGTGTACATTAGGTGTACCGCTGACCGGCAAAAGACCAGTTGTTTGTTCATATATGTCATTAATGAGGCCGTTTGGTTCTGGTTGAATGGGATTTAGCAGTTGGTTATCCAAATAAAATTTATTTAAGAAAAAATCTTTCCAACTCATACAAATGTTGTTGTGGTTCGTTTGCCAAGTGTAATTTGTTTGTGGTGATGCTGAATCGAACCGAAATATTTTTTCTTTCCATGTTTCAATAAAACTTGAGTTGTCATACAACATAAATCTTCTTGTTTGCCGTACATTGTCCGCAACATCTTTCACTTCTAGAGTTATACAATACAGTCTTGGGGAATGAGAGGTCAGATTAAGACGCAATGATTTAATATCGGACGTTACGTTTTTACTTAATGTTGTCTTAGTATAATCAACCTGTAAAGTTCCCTTTGAAGGAGGTACTTCATTTACTCTTACTTCATAGCGTTCAATGGACGATGTCGTATAATTACCTCCCCCAAATGGAATTGGGTCGATCCAACCATTGAAATCAACTGTGGAAAGTTCAGTTCTAGTTACACGATTTGAAACTGTTAACGGCTCGGAGGTACAATGTTTTAACTTAGAGCAATGTTCCGGTGGTGCATTGTCGTATCGGTAACATATTTTTCTTTGTTTTATGACTTTTGTGTAAGGTACTGGCCCTGATATGGTGTGTGGTGTGGTCCTTACATATATGCTTATTAAGTAGCCCCCTCCCTTTGCTTCGAATTCTAAACACAGTCTGAAATTGATCAACATAAAGAAACAATTTGAATGTATCATATGCATCATAACATTACTATTTGGCTTGATCAAAAATAAAATGAAACGCGAAATTCATTGGAAAGAAATTAAGATCTTACGCCTCTCCATTTTGAAGGTTATATTTCGGATCGTCGGCGACAGATATATTTCCAGAGTCGTGCTGCACCTGTACCACGCTCATACTAGAGTTTCTGTCTTCTAACTGTGTATGGGTTGATTTGCTCACGTACGATCCTTTAAGCAAATAGTATTTCAATATATAATGATACAAATATATTTCGTTTAAATCATTATATTAAAACTGTTTTAATTGTATATATATAAAATAAATACCTGTTACGGTTTGTATCAATATATGTAATGTAGTGTCGCTCATGCCAAAGGTTTCTTCTTTTATGAAAGATGGTCTGATGGCGTTGAATGTTGATATGTTCACAGTAAATTCTGACGACATTTTAAATTGAATTGTAACTGGTTGATAGTTTCCGTACATATCCGCTAGGTACTGGCATTCAGTTGAATTAGCAGTGCTCAAAGCTTGCTTCTTTTCTCAATTCGGTCCGACTGCCACGGTATCGCACGTTAATATATCTGGAGGGATATTTGGCTGACATGTTGTTTCTCCGGCATCGATTGCGCTGTCGTCCACGGTGGACCTTTTAATAAAACCCTCGGCACACTGGCAGTCCTTTGTCAGATTATCCGTTCTGCATGTTCCCGGCCAGCAGTAATGCCCGTTCCAAGCGCACATGCCTTAAAATATTGATATTGATGTAAACTATATGTAGGAATTGTTGGTATGTATCAAAACGAGAATTTAAATACATGTTACATCGATGTGGTTTTACAAAAGAAAACTTGGCTTACGCTGACATTCTGTGTTGTCGTTCCACGGCTTAAATATTATTTGATTTTCATAACATCGCAGGCACTTTGTGTTCCATGTATTGGTGCAGTGTCTGCTCTCGCATTGGTTGATTTGAGGGCACGCTGAAAATAAGCAAAAGGTAAATGCACGTTTGTTACCATCGCATTTTAGAGGAAAATCAATCGCAGAGTTGGGGCAGGGCTCGGTTATAGCTCATACAACACGACAGCGGGCCGAGCGCTTCCGTCATGCATAGAGGGTTTGTACACATGTTTTATGACAATCAGATATGATATCTTACCCATTGCATTAAGCAAAGTAATTTATATAGACCCACGTAAATGCAAGATTGTTGTGGCTAAACGTCATAAAGTTTAGTTATATCATTTGTCTGATGCATCTAAACCAGTCATGCTTTTTACCTTATGAATTTGAAATAAAAAGAGATCTAAGTTACTTAATGAAAACGAATTCTCAATAAAAATCGATCAGTTTAAAAGTTGTGGAATGCAATAAATAATCTTATGTAAAGCACTATCTTTTAATTGAAATGTGTTTTTAAAATTACAATAACAGTATAAATCTGGCTTAATCTCACAGTTGATTGTTCGTGTAAAGCTTAAAGTAGCACACTACAATGCGAATAACGAAAACAATTCTGTTACGAAATAATACGAAGGTGTTCTACATTACGTAACCTGAAATAAAATATAGTTGGTCAATTATATAATTAACATCAGTATAATGATAATAAGGAAAAGATTTATGCAAACCGCATTGATGTTGTTGTGAACATTTTCCGATACACAGCATAAGAATTTATCTTTAATTAATTTAAATCGGATCAAATACTAAGCATACACATTTAAAATCCTTTATGCTAGTAATTTATTTAAAACAGTCTCTTCTTAATGTGTTTCCTACAAAAAGGCCATGCACAGGTTAACTTCATTTCCTGCAGCTATCCGTTCGACCTGTAAGATAGTATTTGACCCTGATGCGAATGCTTCTTTCCATCTGCACATTTTCTTATTGAGCAAATAATTAAAGATAAGTTTTGGAATACAGTTTAAAGGGTAAAGGAAAGAAAATTAATTAAGCTGTCGTGAATCGTGTTTTTTAACATCTTATTCATGAGATTAGAATTCGGCCAACGTTTCATGATAATTTTTCAATTATTATATGACATAAGGAGCGAACATCAGATGCAGATTTTATTTTTAAACTTGTCTATCCTTGACTTTGCGACCACATTGCCTCAATGACCTTAATATATACAACAGATTGATCGAGAACCCATGAAACTGCGGAGAAGATATAAAACGGGAAAGAATATAGAGAAACATTATTGATAACCTCCAATTGTCTTTTGTGTAGGTAAAATGTCCAGCCTAACCCCACACTACGCCCACAATTAGTCACACACCATACACTTGTAAATAATCATTAACATCATTGCATCGTATTTCAAAATAAAAAAGGCACTTAAATATAATATTAATCAGATTTTATTGCAATTTTACCACTCAATTTGTAAATTTCATCAGAGCGACATAATTTCTAAGTAATTTATAAACTAGGGAAGGACTTGATACTTTCCCCGGAAACACTATACATGCCTGAGCTCTTGTGTTCAAAGGCCATTTGTTTATTTTCCGATGTGATTATCGAGCCCTGCACCAGCTCCGACATTTATTTACCTGCTTAATATTTATGCTTCTCATCATCTTTACACTTATCAAAGTAATTTCAATTTTATTTTGTGTTCTCTCGCGACTCGATTAGCAAAGATAGGGTACGCCTCAATATCGTTTACTTTTCATGCAAAACATCAAGTGGTATTGGAACTATGCATCTGACATACTGTTTTTTTTAAACGAATCATCGAGCGGCACTTTCCGATTTATGCCGTGACAATTCATCGCGGTTACGAAAACCATCTGTAATCAGTAAATGCGTGCTACAAGTGCAAATGTTATATTAATCATTATCTTGGAGGCCAGATGTTCGAACAAATTATATTATCTCTGGTCTACAGCGAAACAAACGCCCGAAATCGTGATTATCTTCCGCCTTCATAATCATCAACCCAGTATCTCCCATTTTTCCATGCTGCCCATGCACAGAAAGCGAGCACTTCATGCTATGTAAATTGTATTCAAACTATTTGCTTATGAAATACAATTTGAGAATATTGAACGTGGAAAGCATCAATATCAATATCATCGTCTTCAAATTTTAGTTTTAATTATTTATACAGTTTTTTAATACGTTTTATTTTGGAAATCAACATGTACGATCTTAAACTTTTTTTGCTTAATTAGTGCGCCTTTTGTGTTAGCAGTAGTTACCGTTGTTGTCCGCTTTGGAAAACAGATACATTGGTATTTGCCAAATTCGAAGTCTATTGCAATTAACAAATACAATTGTGGAAGCTTTCAACAACAACATTAAAACAAATGTAGGCTAGAATCACAAATCAAGTTCATGAATCATTGGAAACAAAGTACAACAGTAGATACCTGAACTGGCAGCGTTTAAAGAATATTCACATATTAATTACTCAATACAAATAATGTTTTGCTTTGAGAATTATTTCAAATGTTACACTATAACGTATTGGAAATATTTTTTAAAGCAGGACCATTCAGTCCACGCAAACAAAAAGTCAAACCTCGGGCATTTCTTTTAATCATTGCTGAGGTCCGGAACAATTGTGCTAGCGGACGTTGTGTCCAAAAAAGCTGTAACGATTTGTTTGTTTACAAAATAAAAAAAATGGTGGTACCTATGTCATAAATACGGACTGATTGAATTTACTTTGCTCGATTATGGTAAATTACGAGACAAATATCATATATAAATATAAAGAAGTAGAACTCCATTTGCTGGAGCAGTATTGCATTCTCATTATATACAATTAGTTGGTCCTTTATTTAAGGCAAGTGACCAATTGCCTAAACAGTACAAAACAGCAAAATACAAAACAACATAAACACTTATAAGAATAAAGCTTGGGTCACCGCCTTGGAACGGTCAATGCAAAGCATTGGGGGTTTAAACCGGTTTTAGATCGCTCAACCTACACACTTGGCCCAGCATATTAATGATTCATCTAAGTGTAAATAAGATTTAACCCCATAGCATTGCAACTCAAATAAAACAATAATAAAAGGGAATTTAAACGCGTTCACTTTAATTACCATTTAATTACTCAATGGTAGGAAAGAGACCAGAGTAAAAGAATTACAACTTTTTGAGGAACGATGAAATGAAATTACGAACAAGTATCAACTACATCCCTATTTTTTTAGGATAAATTTAAGAATATAGCATCATAAAGTTAATATTTCAGATCATCATCGCGTAAATACAGGAAGAAGTAGCAATAATGAGTGTAAAAGATCCATATTATATAGCTTGGTTGTTTATGTGAGTGCTAAAAAATAAAAACCAACCATGAAACGCCCGTCAGAGATAAAATATTAATAAAGTTTAACGCTATAAACCTGATGACCTATGCATGTAGACTACAACAGTGAAAGTGTGTCGTAATATAGAAGCGATGACACGATGACGTCAAAAAATCAATATAGCCCAGAGCAGTAAAAGTGTGTCGTATGACGGACTTAAGAAGCGATGACACGATGACGTGACAAAAATTCAATATATCTAAAGGGGCAGTACTGTGAAATAAAAATATTAAAGGGACAGTACCGTAAAATCGTATAACCAATAAAATCAGCTTTGGTGATTAAATATTTAAGAAATCAAACATATAAAATGGTCATTCCATTAATAATTCCAAATTTTAAAAGAAGAAAGATATAGTGAATCGAAAACCAACAAGCAGGTGTTTTTAAGTATGTTAACATAATATCCTTTTGATAAAAAATGAGTTGATTAAATTGAAAAGTTTGCTTTAAACATTTTGTTTAAGATATTTTAATTTGCGAACACGCTTTAAACATAAAATGATGGGTGTGAAATTCCATTAGTTATATGCCATTTTAAAGGAACATTATAATTTGACATTAAATCATCATACTTTGAGTGAATTTTAGCGAATTTACTTCGTAGGTTATGATACAAAAAACCTTGGTTTAACAATTTTTTCGTTAATATACGATTACGATCATTTAAATCTTTAATACATGAACATGTTCTGGCGTAACGTATACCAACTGCGAAATGTAAATAAAATAGGATGGACCTTTAGGGATGTTACCATCTAGGAACGGAAAGTCCTCCCGTTTGTCGTATAAACTTGTCGAAATCATATTATTATAAATAGTTAGATGTTAGTCTAAATACGAAGCATCTGTATTGGATTGACACGATCTATTCAAGACTAGTTCGTTCGGGTAGATTTTGTGAATAAGTATGGGTATTTTTAATTAAGTATGTCATCAATGTACCTACTAGTTAGGTTAAATGTTGAATCAAATCTAGTTTTTGAGTTTTCGATGATTCTAACATAAAATCGCTTCCATAACAATAAAACAAAGATAATCTATAAGTGACGCACAATTAGTACCCATAGAAACGCCGATAATTGGTTTTTTACCCTTACCAGTCAAGCGCACTTGCTATCTTCCGGCGCCGTAAAATATTTGTTTTCATTGGTTGAAATGGTCACATGACATTAACTGATTCATACCCTTTCAAACGTTAATCCCAAGCGGAGAACCATGCGGACATGACATTAGAAACATCTAAAGCGAAAGTTTCGATTTCAAGCGGAATCAAAGTTTCTCATAACTCAAAGGCATATAAGCAAGTGTAGTTCCTGTGTGATTGTCAGAAAATATATTTTCCGAAACCTCCCTCAATTTGTATAATGTAACAGTATGTTAAACACAAAATCTATCTTTGTATCATTTTAACTGTCCAAATACTGTAGAGCTGACAGACATGTCATCGATAAAATGAATTTCAAATTGTAAGAAAAACAAGATTACGATGCTGTAAAATATGTTGAGACTCTGTCAAAATCTAAATTAAAGGTCCTGTTAAATTGTTGTATTTTGCAAGTACCATAATATTTTCAAATGATGTAATTTTGTGACTATATTTTTACGAAAGACATTTATGTTTTAATATTTTCTTATCGTATAATGGATTACAATGTTTAGTTATTTTTTATTATATATTGTGACAAAAATAAGTCCGAAGAGTGATTAGTGTGTATTAGATAATAATAGAACAAATATAACATAATTTCAATTTTATATTGACGATATGCTTGTTCAAATCACTGGTTTAAACATTTTTAATTATAAAAATCTTTGAGTTTATACTTGAAGAGGTATACAACGTTTCCTGTTTACTATTTTACTTTTGCAAAAAAAGGAGAGCAATTTTTATTAAAAACCGATAAACGGAAATAATAAAGATAATGGTTTTATTAGAATAGTTGTTGCGCCTTTAAATAAGCTCATGATATTGAATAGAAGATATAGTCACGAGTTCGATCCCAACTCAGGCAAAGTAATCAGTATCTTTTCTTGACACAACATGTTCTGGTTCTACACAGGAAACTCATCCGGGATTGTCGCACAAATATTAGGGTGTTTGATGCAACCAATATAAAACAAATGCGTTTTATCTAAATAAGCTCTTGAATTTTTATAAATATTGCTCTTTTATAAAAACATATATATATACTCGACATTTCGGTAAGACTCAAATTTGTTCAACATTGGTTCGTAAGCTAAGAAAATAAGGAAGTATGATAAACTTTCAACCGAAATCAGACATCGAATTTTCTCTGCGCACATTAGTTTTACTTATCAATATGTGCGAAATAAGTGTCCTGTTGACACGTATTCTGTCACAAAGCGTTTTAACCGC
Source organism: Dreissena polymorpha (assembly GCF_020536995.1). Lineage (NCBI taxonomy): Eukaryota > Metazoa > Mollusca > Bivalvia > Myida > Dreissenidae > Dreissena > Dreissena polymorpha. Next base: position 27,814,949 of record NC_068368.1, on the reverse strand, counting down.
CCACTAAAGAGATTTGGTGCCAGTTATGCAACACTGCCAAGCAAAAACTTTACTTTAAAAGATCTGATAAACTAAAATGTAAACTTCTTAAAGAGAAAATGAGATTGGTTTTCACTTATTTTATAAAATACATAATACTCAGTTTGGATTCCATTAGGGATAAAGTTACACAGAACAAGTTTCTCTCTTTCCTGATATATTTCGCCTAAAAATTCTTTTTCAACGTTTGTTTTAAGTTTTCTACAAATTGGCTGCATTTTCGTCATTTCAATTCTCCTGTTAATTTGTTTTTGACGTCAATCTACAATTGTTTTGTTGAGTAACAAAAAAATATTTAGCCAATCGTAAACAAAACAAACTTTGAAAAGGCCTATTTAGGCGAAATATATCGGAAAAGTGTGAAACTTTTGTTCTGTGTCAAAGAAAACATTGTTCGCATATTTTCTTATTTTTGAGCATAATTGGATTGAATGTATCAACAGGCAAATGGACATAATCTTAAATAATTAAAAAAAAATTGCAGACTAAGTTAATAATGCATTGATATTACAATTGTTTCCTTCTCCAGGATTTGAATGATGTACCTTTGAGAGCAAAATCTAATCATCTACCATTGGCTATTCACGCTTTGATCATAATATGTATTTTCAACATTTTATAAGTAATACACATATTATCAATGACATATACATATTTCGAGGATGATTACCCATAAACAAACGGATAATTTGTATTTGCTCATGCCACGAGTGTAACTGTTAATTTATTGTAATGTTTGAAAATAATGTCAACAGTCAATATATTGATTTTTTTCATTTTGATAATCTGTATAAGTCTCATAGTAAACACACGCTTTTGTAATTTGCTTGGTTTAACAGAATACTCTTATGTTATACAATTGTATTAAACATTAAACGCTGCTGAAGAACACAAACTATAATGTTTGCAAAGGTTTGAGTACAGTTATAACAGCAAATGTGTCTTATAAAAAATCTGACGTTTATCAGGGCTTAGTGTTTCCGAAAATAACTTATTTTCGCATAATGACGACATTAGGCTTTTGAGAAGATAATTTCCAAGATAAGTTTTACCACAGTCCATTGAAAGAAAATACAGATATGGCTTCATGCTTTATTAATATTTCACGGCGTTTCACTTCGATACCGTAATCTAAAAGCGCTTCTTAAGAATTATAATTTGAACTTCAATTACTTTATCACAGATTTACAGTCGTATCTAGAGACTGGTACGTAGAGTATGGTTGACAGATAGGTTATGTCAAAAAAGGAGAATCGGGGAAATGATCAGATTGAATTATTTAAGTGCCTCACTAAGCCTCCTTACAATTCAATTGTGTATGTAAGAACTGATGATTAAATTTTTTAGAATAGATTTAATGATGCCCTTTACACAAATACAAATGAATTAATCATCCACAAAGTTTAAAAAATACTTTATTGCTGTGTTTATCAATAATGTACACAATGTATTCATTCATCAGAACATATATGGAAGGATATGATATTGCGTGTTTAAACTAGACTATTACTACTCACACCGCCTTATGCCGTGGTTGCGATTCGCGTGCAAAAGCTACATGTATCTGCTTCTATAACAGGTATTCAATGTGTCTTTTTCATTACACGTAATAGTGAAAACCTGTGTACCCTTTTAATATACTTTATTTAGTTCTCCATGCTCTCCAACTTTCATTCCCAAGTGAAGATTACTTTTACACCGATATCCATTTTAAATAACCAGACATTTTTAAACGAGATAAATGAACAAAATACGATTGCCATGTTCTAACTGTAGTAAAAAAAGGCAGTCCATGGTTGTCCGTGATTCATGACTCATGTGTTCGGGGTCAATGTGTGAGGTCACTGTCCAAAGACCATAGTTCTGAACTGCAATCCAGAGGAAATATACCCTTTTTGTGTAATTCTTACAGATATTAAACAATATTTCACATGTGTGTTCATGGGTTTTGCATAAACAGTGTCGCAGCATAAAAAAAATGTTCCAATTAATCATTCTTAATCATGTGTTCTTATATCAAATTCCTTCACGTATACAATAGATAATGTATTTAATCATGTTATGATTTGATTCTCTATGCAATTTTATGTAAAGCTTTTGTATCAAGGTAGTGAGAATTGAAGCTAACTAATTATATTTAAAAAATACCCTATCCAAGAAGAGAAATTCAAATACTGACATTTTGTGATCTGTCATCTGAACAACGCGAGATAAACAACAGTCAACAAGGCCATTAAATAAACAAACACAGATCTTAAACCTTTTTTAGTTTATTTGAGGTTATCAGTAATGTTATCTCCAGTTTTAAAGCATGCCGCTTGAATACTTCCTGATATAGGCAAAACACCAATAGCAAGGACCTTAAATGACTTTATGATTCGTAGATAGTGTGTTTACGTTTAACATGTTACGGCCAAAAACAAGAATATTATATACATTGCATGATAGGAATATATTACAGATTTAAAAAAAACATCATAAACGTATACGAAAATTATCAACGCCACTAAACCAGGTTTTCGACTTGTAAGTTTTTTAATGAAGCAGAAACAATTAAATTTCAGTATTCGGTATTCATTTTCTTAGATATTATAATTGTTACATTTGATCAGTTTCCTCATGGACATCGGGAGTACATGAACATGTTTTAAAGAGCATACTTAAATTCATATAGTGGTAGAAGTAGAGTTATTTGAAAAAGATGGATAACACAAACGTATTTACTTGAATTTTATGATTACTTCGTTTCGTGATCCATTGAAAAAACACGTTATATTGCTAGAAAGCTACTGTTATATCATTTTTAATATGCCGAACTGAAAATGGTATCTTCATTTTGAATTAAATTATTCGATGCGGTCCTTATGGCACGGAAGCAATTGCAAAACAGATCTACACGAAACAAAAGCATTAGACAAGACACACGTGTAAAAAAGAAACGCACAAACATGAACAAAACAGGAGTCACTGCCTAGGGTCGGCCAATGCAAAAGCACTTGTGGTTTTAAACCGGTTTAAAGAGCTCCAAATATAAACCTCATACCATCACACTTAAAATGGCAATACAATAGAAAAAAAAAGAATGCATTTAAATATTTAATTACTCGATAGTTAAACATAGATCAACATCGTAACTTTCTGAGGCACATTGAAGTGAAACCAAAACGAATAATACCTACATCGCGTCGTTATTAAAAAAGCTTAAGAGACGAAGATTGTATATTTTTTTACATTCAAAGCATCGTTCTTTTTACAATAGCAAAAAGAGGTCGCAATAAGATTGTAAAAGGCAAACTTACAAAGCTAAGTTGTTACGGGCATCTTTACGAATACAAAATAGAACAGTTAAATTCTTTTAAATAAAATTAAATTGTTGCAAATAAAAACATTTAATTCAGCCAGTTTAAATAAAAAAATATGATTAAATATTAAACATTATTCATAATTTTAAAATCATTTGAACCAGAAATATCCGTTTCAGATGAACTACATGCACCTATTAAAATATCATTTATTTAGTTATGATGTCGAATTTACCTCATTACACGAAAATAGCTATTTACCTAAACAGCCCCGATAATAACCTCCAGAATAGTACGGGTCCTTACAATCTGTACACATGATACCGTCTGGGGATCCGCCGCATTGCTGTTGTCCATCTTTACAATTGTCAATTGGGATATGTATGCAGGCTGAAAGAAAGATATTTTTACAATATATACATGTCTTAAAACACAAAACATCTTTCAGTACTCTTCAGCTTAGTCAAATGCAGAGGACATTTAACAAATAAAAATCATTTTGTTACAAAGGATATATTCCTTAACGTAGAAGCCTGGCTTTTTAGACCGCAACGATCGGATGACACAAAACAATATTGATGACAATTATTTCGAAATCATGTGGTTTTTTACAATAATATTGATATGGATTTCAAGGAAGCCATTTAAGCTCTTACACACCGGTTTTATTCATCTATGTTGAGGGCTAAGAAAGTAGTCTCATGCAACGCATGTGGTTTAATTCAGATTTTTAAAAACGATCAAACGCATTATTATTGTATGAAGATGGCATGTCATTGTTGTCAATTAAGTAATTATAATAAATATGTATTTAAACAAAATGTCGGAACTATAGGTAAAATATTAACAGTGGTAATTAAAATGTTTTCGCAAATGCGTGTCCGAAACTGATCATTTGATTTCGTGTTTGTAAATATTGATATTTGTTTGAAATTATTAAAACTTTGCATCATACTTTTTAGAAGATCCTCAATTGAGTTAAAAAATCGCCGTCATTTTCAAAAGATGTTACATGTTCAGCTGCTTACATAATTATGAAAACTAATTATGGGAAACAAATAAACACAATTATTCTTATCAAATCAACACAAAGATCAGATTTTTTACGAAATTGATTATACTTTTAATAAATTAATTCTTCATATTTATCATTTCAACAGTACAAATCATTTTAAATGTATATGAGATGCAATTATGCGATTTTGAAACGATTTTTGCAACTGTACCCACTACAGTGATTGCATGTCAAAAGAAGCGAACGACAAAGAGATATAGTTATAAATGGGGAGACCAAAGTCGACCGGCTTAAATGTTTTAACATCCAAATTTGTTTTTGTTTATTTTGTCAGTTAACAACACAAGGTCGTTGGCAACTTTCCACGATTTCATTTTAAATGACTAAAAGTTAGCATTCTTTGACGACATCCGCTCAGCGGTATATTAAGGAAGAATGTCGTTTAACTAGTTTTGTCTTTTGAAATCACGAGCAACACTTTTATGAACTTTAATCTATCGATGTCAAAGTTTTTGTTGTGTTAAATTTTATAAAACACGTGCTTCCATAAAAAGCTCGGTCACCAACGGCCAGCGGAGATTCAAATTAATGAAATATTAATAGAAATATGTAAAGTTGTTTTCTTACTTTCACAGCAGTCGCCGTTGCGCCAGGTAGGACACTGGCAACGTCCATTGCGTAATTGGTGACCGTTATAGCACCATTCATTGCAATTTTGACAAAATCTTTTGTGAGCGCTCCATACACACGACTCGCATGTTCGGCATTGCCGACCTCCGCAACTTTTATCACATGGATCCCAACCCGGACATTTGTCATATTCTCCCACGGTGCATGCAGCTGTTGAAAAAAGCAACTAAAATGAATGACTTTAGTTAATGTATTAAAACTCTGATCAAAAGTTTGACTAATTCAATATTTAAAGAAAACAAAGTGTCTTTATTAAGTAAATATATATTACCTGAAAGCTGTAAATACACCGCCGCACAGGCAAGGATGGCAATATATCCTAAATAAAATTGCATTGCAGACACCGTTTGAATGGGTAACGGTCACAATGGCAAAATAGATATACCGAACTTTATCTGAAAAGTGGGTATATTCTATAAAAATAAGGCAATATCCAAAACTCAATAATTTTAACTTTTTCTGACAGCCATTGTCAGAAACACACACACATACATATATGGTCGTGATCAATAGCCAACTATCAATTGCGAAGAGCAGCACATCCATACATTTCCAATACCAGCCAATTGGCTTAGAGGTGTATACGGACCGAAAAATTGGAATGTGATAACAAAATTCAGCTTTAAAAAACAAGCAGAGATAAAATTGTTCGTCACATTTGTGCATGCTCTCACCAAAGACAAATGTGTTGGAATGACCAGCGTAAAAACTTTGCGAAACCGCTATTTTGCAAACTAAAGTTCCATTTTGCTTTCATATATTTAATTTGAGAAAAAAAAATGCTTTAACATGCTTTTTTGTAATAAATTATTGATGGTTCTTACAAAAGAATAATTATTTCTTGATTTTTGATTAATTTGATTTTGATGTTTATAAATGGATTTCCATTATCGTTTTCTTCATGTTCCCACGTTATGTTTGTTTTGTTCATAGTTTTCCGCATTTTTATCAGATTGTTAAAAATCCCCATTTTTATCAGATTGGTAAAAAACCCATGGACACTTGTTATTAAAATATAACCTCCAGATGCGTTAACACGTGTTCGGAAAAAGAGGATTTGGGCCCATTTTTTAAATGGGCTTTGTTCCCATTTTCTAAAGTTTTCAAATTGTTTAACATGAATGATACATAACCTGAAAGAAATTAATGGATTACATTTCTTAAACTGTTTCTTGGTTTTAAACGGTAAACCCACAGGGTGGCCGTTTGAGCAGAAACTGGGCAGATATCCATTATTCATGTAATGTAAAAAGTCATCGAAATTTTATTTAAAATTGATGACTTATAAATCCTTTATTGTGTAGAGTAGTGTACGGTGCCTTCGTATCGAGCGGGTCATAGTATCGAAAATTTGTATTACATAAAGAACGATTCTATCATGATGACGTCACACGAATGCGCTCCGGGTATTATTTTCACTAACATTTATAAAAAATCAAACAAGTATAATTGCATTTCAAAACTTTACTTCATCTAAAATAATCCAAATGTATCCATATTCCATACATGTGATTGGCCCTCTTCATTAAATGTCCACATAAATAAAATGCAAATATACCCACGCGTTTCCTTCAAATGCGCAAATCTTTGAATTTTCATGATGTCGTTCTTGTTTTCCTAAAAAAAAAATTGCAATGTATCGTTTTGACAGTGCGTTTTTGTTTTCAACAATCTGAACTAAAATATCATGCATTTTAATTGTGATAAATAAATCCCCTTCATCAATTGTAAACTTAAGAAATACTTTTCAATTTATATTACCATATTGGTCAATAAACAATTATTTAGTGTTCATCTGACTTGTTAAATAGCCTCATAACACAAGGACAAATTCATTTTTTATTGGCAGATATGATACGATATTATAATCTGTGATTTATATTATTATCTCATTTGACACATAATAGAGATACATGCTTATACTTTTGTCTCAAAGCCGGTGGGTCTTTTGTATTCAAAGTGGCTTTGTAACAATGATAATTTTGTTTTGTTTCAATAAAAGAGAGCGAATATTATATAACAAAGAACGACAAAAACGTAACGGTAAAACCCAATTCAAGACTTTATACAGCTAGAAGAATTTATAGCAGTTAAACGAGTTCAAACTATAAAACACGATATTTATTCATGTTGGTGCAAATAATAGTGCAAAATCGCAACATAACACAACTAACAGCGCTGTTCTATGGAAAACGAGCACTAAAATGCACAACACGGATCAAATTTATCAGTCAAGCACGTTTAAAGATAAACTTAACAAACGGTTAATGCGCATAATCAAAAAGCTTCGATTAGATCGATTAATTCGTCTATATCAAGAGCCACTTGATATATTTTTGGACGCGGTAGCCGCCGCGAGACGACAAGCACTTGCAGTCAGATAAGTTACACAGTCATGAAATATAAACAATCAATCAGGGAAGTGTTTGCAAGAGCAAATTGTTATCTCTAAAATAAACAGATGAACGTCAAACACACTTACTGAACATGATAAATATCGTTAAACAGTCTGCTGACAATTGATCAAGTCCGTATGCACTCAAGCACATATATTTTTTATATATAACATAAACATATAACATTAGCCATGCATTTTCCCTTTTATCTAAATCAACTACACAATCTTAATTTAACCGCTGATATAATTACATAAAAATTATAATAAAATCTGAGGACTGTTGGACTGTTTGATATACGTTTGATATACGTTTTGCTAAACTTTGTGTATATGTCATTTCTTACTATTAGGTGTCCGTGTTTCTTCAATATCGTTGCAGATTAAACCAATGTATTGAATACGAATTTCAAGTACTTTATTGAATTCAAACATGTGCGGTTCAGTTCATTCGTATTATGTATCCTGAAATAAGGCATGATTTAACCGTTCCGATTTTTATATTTTGTTTTACGTTGAGGTTAATGTGTCACATATTGTCACCCGGAGGTTAACAATTTCAGTTCTCTTACGATAATGTCTCTGGATTTTAATTTATTATATATCAGTGCAACTTAAGGAGTCTAAATTTTGTTGAAAGGTTCGATCAATTAAGTAAACCTTGTTTAAAAGATAATTTATTCTGAAAGGGGAATTCACGCTATCATCTACAGTCATGCTAACTGAATAATATAGACACCACACTTACAGAAAGTTAAAATTGACTCGGACTTAAGATGCAAGTATCTTTATGAAGCATTATTCCAATCCACTGATATATTAAGCGGAAATGACGGAAATATAAACAAATAATTGTGCAACCAATAATACAAAAACTCACTTACATGGAAGTATTAAGTTGGTTTATTGAAACGTTTATGGAGAAGCATACTTTAATTCAATGCGGTTCTACTTGATCCTTATCATCCCGAGGTATATTAATTTGGATATTCTTCGCGATTTGTAGTTGGTTATTTTGAAACAAAAAAATATCATTGAGGAAATTGCTGAATTCAATTCATACAATTTAATTTTACTGCCATTCATATACAACAATACAACTTGACGTTTTTTAGTTTCATAAGTTCTGAACTTTACGACGTAATTGTGCCAGTTTTCGGGTGTCATGAACAAACCATGATATATAAATATAACCGTTATTTAAGGACTTTAATGTGATCAACGTTACTGTTCTTTACTTTAATTGTGACGAATTAATTAAACACGTGATTGACGCGGGAAATAAACGCTGTTAAAGGCTGTCCTTGGCATGCGAAGTTTACAAATAAGCCAATCTCATCAAGGTATCTTGATTTTAACTGGGTTTTTTTCAACAACAGTCTGCTGTTTAGTTCTGGCAAAACAAGTTGTAGTCTATGTTTTTTGGCGGTCAAAGAAGTGTACATTTTTTTCGCACTTTCAATAGGCAATACTCATGCATTTAAGACTGGCAGTACACGATGCATGAACTAGTATACTCTTTGGTAGTATTTAAGATTTTTTCTCATTTTTGTTAGTCTTATGACTTTGATAGTTTTTCTTATAATGCTTAAGTTAAATACATTTTAACCTCACATTTTAGGAGTGCAAAATTATATTATTTTTATATTCTAAAGGGACAATCTTGCACAATGAAAAAATAAAAACTTTCATATATTCAAAAATAATCTATGCTGTACATTCGAACAAGCATAATAAACACTCCTGATTTAAAAACTCATATTTGATAATAATCATCATTCGAAATGGAAAATATAATAAAGCGTTTGCAATGCTTTTTATCGATAAGAAAGCAAAAGCGTTTGTAACCAATATACATTTCAGATTTCAAAAGATTGTGTGGTGTAGTCGTAACTCGTGCTTCAGGAGGCCATAGATTGAACCTCAGTAAAGGCGCATTCATTTAAAACCCCTTCAAATATTACAGTTTTGTCGGTAAACTGTTTTTAAATACGAAAATATGTCTACAAGCTCCATTTAAGTCAATCCACCTTTGATTAATAGATAAATGTTCAACAGGTTTTAATATACTCCGCCCATCTGTTCAATTTTACAAAACTGTAGATTCACACACAAATAGCTTAATATTTAATGTTTAATTTATAAAATAACCAAAAATTATCGTTTCGTCATCTTAGTTAATTTATACATTTAACAGCTGTTTTTTTAAGCCATTAGTACACAATAGCTACTTTTATCTTAGTATCAATATATATTATGACCCAACAATACATTTCTGTAGATTACACGAAATAATTGATACATATTGCTTATGTTTTTCTATTGAGTGTTTAGCACGTCAATTTGTTGACAACGGGATGCATTTATATTTCTGAATTACAATCAAATATTATATTAAACTCTTAAGTCTTTCCAATTTGGGACCCTTGTCTAGTGGTAGGAGGCTGGTCTAGGAATCGGAAGGTCTCAGGTTCAAATCCCGTTCAGGCCACAGAATTTTCCTAAGCAAAAAAATATTCCCACGCTTGCTTCTCTCCACCCAGAAGTATAAATGGGTACCAGTGAGGGAAAAAAAGCCAATAAGCCGTGGCCGCATACTGCGCCGAATGAAAACAGACGACTTATACCCCAGTGATCGGGGGGGGGGGGGGTTAACGTCAAAGTCGATTGAAGATGAGTCTAGAATCATAATCAGATTATTTATAAACACATGCATTTACCATTAACCATGTATTTATATTTCGTTTGAAAGATAAAAATTCTTTTTTTTCTATATGATTAACATGCCCACTGTCTTATTTGAAAGTGATAAAACCGACATGCTCTACATTTCAGTTCAAATTGAGATGATAGACACTGGTCACTCAAATTACATTTCTTCAGAAAAAAGTAATGTTCTCCAAGATAGATACTTGTATTTTACGCTAGAATAAGCTCATACATAAATGCATATTTCATTGAAATATTCGCAATCCTCATAAGGAAACCCATCCTTAAAAGATAAGATCAGCTTCTACATGAATATTTTTAACAAATATGCGCGTGTTACACTTAGTTTGATGCAAGCGCATAAGTCACAATATTATTAAAAACATGCAATTATAATATTAAGTGCGAGCTCCGTATTTTAAGTATGGCTCAAGGGAATGCATACAATTGAAACAGAGCACATTCATATGAACATATACGTTTCATCAAACTACCTGCTTTCTGATAAGCAGTTCATAGCTTGATTGGATTTGAAAAGTGTATACATGATTATTAACAGTTGTTAAACTCTGACCTTAAGCTAAGTGTATACACTCTCAAGCTATGAAATTTGCCCTATTGACCTCAAGTTATTGTCCCGAAGCACACGACTCCGGGTCGGGTAAACAATCCCGGCGCGTCAAGTAAAACGACTATTGGCCAGGTAAACACGACGTCGTGACAACTATATTAGGCTCTGGGTCACGTAAACACGACCTCGGGTCAAGAAGATTAGACATCGGGTCAGGTTAATACGACCTTAGATCACCTATATGAGACCCCGTGTCTGGTAAATATGACCTATAGTAATGTAGATAATCCTTCAGGGAAGGTTAACGTGACCAAAGGTCAAGTAGATAGGACTCCAGGAAAGGTTAACATGAACTGAGGTCAAGTAGATAACTCTCCGGGTAAGGTTAACATGACATGAGGTCAAGTAGATGAGACTCCGGCAAGGTTAATACGACCTGAGGTCTGGTAAATGAGACTCTGGGTAGAGTAAACATCAACTGAGGTCACGTATTTGAGATTCCGGTTCAGGTTAAGATGACCTGAGGTCAAGTCGATGACATTCCGGTTAAGATTAACATGACCTGAGGTCAAGTAGATGAGACTCAGGGTAAGGTTTACATGACCTTAGGTCAAGTAGATGAGACTCCGGGTAAGGTTTACATGACCTTAGGTCAAGAAGATGAGACACCGGGTAAGGTTTACATGACCTTAGGTCAAGAAGATGAGACTCCAGATAAGATTAACAGCACCTGAGGTCAAGTAGATGAGACTCCGGGTAAGGTTTACATGACCTATGGTCAAGAAAATTAGAATTCGGGTAAGATTAACATGACCTGAGGCAAAGTAGATGAGACTCCGGTTCAGGCAAACATGACCTAAAGTCAAGTAGATGATATTCCGGGTAAGGTCAACATGACCTGAGTTCAAGTAGATGAAAGTCCGGCTAGTGTGAACATGAACTGAGGTAAAGCAGATGAGATTCCGGGTAAGGTTTACATGACCTGAAGTCAAGTACATGAGACTAAGGGTAAGGTTAACATGCCGTAAGGTAAAGTAGATTAGACTCCGTGTAAGGTTAATATGACCTTAAGTCAAGCAGATGAAACTCCAGGTTAGGTGAGCATAACCTGATGTCAAGTGCATAAGACTCCAGGTAAGGTTAACATGACCTGAGGTCAAGTATATGAGACTCCGGTTAAGACAAACATGATCTAATGTCAAGTAGATGAGACTTTGAGAAAGCTTAACGAGACCTAAGGTCAAGTAAATGAGGCCTTGGGTAAGGATAACATGATCTGGGGTTAAGTAAATGGGATTTCGGGTATAGTTAACATGAGATCAAGTAGATAAGACTCCGGGCAAGGTTAACATGACATGAGGTCAATTAGATGAGACTCCGGGTAAGGTTAATATGACCTTAGGTCAAGTAAATGAGACTTCTGATAAGATAAATATGACCTGAGATCAAGTAGATAAAACTTCGGGTAAGGTAAACATGGCCTGAGTTCAAGTAGATGAGACTTTGAGTAAGGTTAACATGACTTGAAGTCAAGTAGATGTGACTCCGGGTAAAGTGAGCATGACCTCGGGTCAAGTATATCATATTCCGGTTCAGGTTTACATGACCCTAGGTCGAGTAGATGAGACTCCGGGTCAGGTTAACATGACCTTAGATCAAGTAGATGAGACTCCGTGTAAGGTGAAAATAACCTGAGTTCAAATACATAAGACTCCGGGTAAGGTCACCATGACGTTAAGTCAAGTAAATGAGACTTCGGTTCAGGCAAACATCATCTGAGCTCAAGTAGATGAGACATCGGGTAAGGTTAACGATGATCTACGGTCAAGAATATGAGGCTCCGGGTAAAATTAACATGACCTATGGTCAAGCAGATGAGATTTCGGGTTAAGTTAACATGACCTGAGTTGAAGTAAATGAGATTCCAGGTAAGGTTAACAATACCTGAAGTCAAGTATATGAGACTCCGGGTAAGGTTAATATGACCTTAGGTCAAGTAGATGTGACTTCGGGTAATGTTAATATGACCTGAAATCAAGTAGATCAGACTACGGGTAAGGTTTACATGACCTAAGGTCAAGTAGATGAGATTCCAGTTCAGGTTAACATAACCTGAGGTCAAGTAGATAAGACCCCAATTCCGGTTAATACGACCTGAGGTCAAGTAGATGAGACTCGGGGTAAGGTGAAGATGACTTGAGGTCATGTAGGTGAGACTCCGTGTAAGGTGAACATGTACTGAGGTGAATAATTAAAAATTGTATATAACATCGGTTCTGGATGTTCGCAAACAGGTTGAAGCTATATATACTAAGATAAATTAATAAGCAATGACCAAAATTGTTTCATTAAGGGTAGGTTCATTGGGGAAAACACCAGACTGATTTACAATATACTCAATTATACAGATGCAAATGACATCTCTGGACTGCGTTTGCTGATATATTTTGAAAAGGCATTTGATTCCTTGTCATGGGAATTTGTACATTGAACCTTATCGTGGTTTAAGTTTGGTTCTGACATTATAAAATGGTTTAATGTATTGTTTAAAGACGATTTTTCAGCGGTCACGCAATATGGTTTTTTTACCTGTTTTTTTTTTACCTATACAACGTGGCTGCAGACAAGGGGACCCTTTCACGTGCTACATCTTTATTTTCTGCATCGAAATATTGTCTATTACATTAAGATCAAATCTTAAAATTAAAGGAATACAAATTAATGACATAGAATAAAAATTGTCACAATTGCTGACGACACCTCTATACTTCTGGATGGCTTTGAAGCATCTCTCAATGAAACTCTAGATTCATTGTCACACTTCACACAGTACTCAGGGTTAAAAATAAATTTCGATCAAACAAAAGTTGTCTGGAAAGGTAAAAATAAATTTAGCTCCGATAGCATAAACACCAGATAGAAATTAAATTGGAAACAACAAACATTTGACATGCTTGGCTTAATTGTTCTAGATGACCTTACAATCATGATAGAATTAAACTATATTGAAAAAATAAACAAAATAAAAGCCTTATTTAAAAACTGGTCTAGAAGGATTTTAACTCCGATAGGAAGAATTCAAGTTATTAAAACTCTAGCTTTACCAATGTTAAATCATCTTTTTTTCCTTGCCTAATCGATCACATAAATTGTTAGCTGAGATAAATGAACTATTTTTTTAATTTTGGAATGGCAAATCACGATTAAGTAAAAAACTGTAATAAAAGAATATACAGATGGTAGTTTAATACTGATATTTTTCCTTTGTAAATTGTCTTAAGTGCTCATGGATCCGTAGAGTAGTGTCAAGAAATGGAAAATGTATAAATATTGCTTATAGAATGATTGACTTTAATACAGGATACAACTGTGGAAGCCACTATCCCTAAAACTTTATTAACAGGATACAAAATGAATTTTGGAAAGATACATTGAAGTCATTTGTTGAACTTTGTAAAATAAAACCCTTTAAACATCAGCTTCTGCTTCAATATCCTCTATTTTATAACCCAGATACAGCCATTGGTAACACAACAGCACTGGCCTCTCCGAGATGCAAATTACCTTTGATGCGTTTGACCCCCACAGTGGACTGCGCACAATTAACTGTGTGTTTGGAATCGCCGATACATCTACCGTGCTCACACAAGGACATCCGGCTGTTAACAAAATAAATGTATACACACGAAGTTATTTGAACTTAATCAGACACATTTTTTGTACAAATGTTTATTGATTCTTAAATCAAATGTTAATACAATATATCGTTTTGTTTCATATGACATATAGGCCGACTCCTCGGATTGTAACTGTCCGAAGAAAGGAACATCTGAATTTGTCCATTACTCAATTCCACTCAATAAGCTAGTTTCACAGGATAACAATACAGGAAATCGTACGACAGAACATGTAGATGTACTTGTAGATGAATCTCCGCCCGAAGACGGGGTAGATTTCGAAGGTCCTATCGACTTTCATGATATTGATTATACGAGTGAAGATGCTTTTATTGTGCATTGGCGTGGCTTTATCGACCACGAAAGTGGAATCGAAGTTTACAGGATAGGACTTGTCGACATATGTTTGACAAAAAAGACTTTCGCAACATTAGTGAGGTAAATGCGCGTTTTACTTACAAAGAACTACCTTTTCAAGAAACATCAGTTCGCTTCCCTGTAAATTTCACAGGAAGTGTATTTGGAACAGTGGTGGCATTGAATAATGCAATGGAAGCGTCAAATCCCGTTTGTTCTGATGGAATAACTCGAGATATTTCCGCTCCTAGTCCGCGATATGAGACTATTTGCCAACTTATCCAGCTGCAAGAAAAGATAAATAAAGTTCTTACTTCCTTTGCAGAAAGCTTCCTTTTTACACGAATATATATATATATATATATATATATATATATATATATATATATATATATATATATATATATATATATATATATATATTGTCTTTCTACCTATTAACCATATATTTCTTGAATGGAATATGTCAAAGAAAATGACGGTCAAAATGAAGACTGTTTTTGTTGGATTTGGTTTAGACGCGACAGAAACAAACACTCCGAGTTTGGTTGACTATATTTCCACTCAGCAAACGCACTTTTTCAGACGCAAACATGAAAGAATCGGATCTGAGGAGCTGTTTTATATATTTATCAAAACTGTTAACAAAGCTGGTTTATCAAGCATTTCAACAATGGGTTCTATCCTTATCGATCAAACACAAACGTTATATAAAAATATTCCAAAAGTCACTTTCGAAGGAAGCTATATTATGTTTGCCTGGGAATCCAACACCTTTATGACGATGATCAAATTGCGCAAATTAATCAAATTATATTTCAACTAGGTAGGACAATCACATATGTAATGTGTATTGAATGTTTTCAATGATTTACAGCCCATAATGATAAAGACTTGTGACATTCGTTATCTTCAAAGATGAGTTATTCTGACAATTATGCAAATGCATTTTCGCTGTCATTTTGGTTTAATTATTGCAATTTTCTTTGGCTGGTACCCCGAAATTTCACAAATAAGTTACACTATTATCTCTGTTTATCGCATGCCACGACGAAAAGGCGGTTAGTCCACTTTTTGAATGGAGATTGGATTCGTCGTCACCATGTCCTCCGTACTCTGGAGGATGCCTCCGGTAACCTCTTGCTCGTCTGCAGAATCAAGACACGGGTGATGGTTTACAGTTCCATCTTAACCTCCACATATAAAAAGCCAGACACTTAATTGCTTTAAAACATATCACACAAATGATTGAATAACATATCAATACGTTCACGAAAATAATGATTAAAAGGAAAATCGCTACGGTTATCGGTTGATCTAGTTCTGAAAAACTAAAATGTTGGTCCATAAGATCAGTATAACAACAATGTTCTTCAGCGTTTGTAGTATATTGTGTATAGCTCATACCCAAGTAAGAAGGTAATACACGAACTTTCTGTCGTGAATGAATTTACCATTGATATGAATGTTTTAAAGAACGTTTCCTTTGTTTAAATGTAGTGATATTTTGTAAAGCTCCGCTAATTGACAGTTTACTCGAACAGTACATATTTTCAACAACGCAGGGCATATCGCTCTTTCTTCAATTTCTGCACTCGTTCAGACAACTGCGCCGTATAGACGTCCACAGCGTCATGGGTACATCCATGTTATTCACACTACATGTATCCTCAATATTAACCCATAGCTGTTTTTGTCATTTCCTATTGTACTCATTTTCTTTTCAATATGTTTAATTGCGTCTAATTCCTTTACCATATCCCATTTGTAACCACTTACGTTTTGCAAAACAATCATAATATCTCTGATTGTGGGCTCAACAATACGTTCAACTGAACTGTCAGATGCACATGCAAATACACGTCTATCCTCAGCTTATCGATGGTTCCTGTTAGAGTCTTCTTTCGGCCTTCTTCTTAGTATCCATCTTGACACGCTCTGGACCTAGCTGACTTGCCTTACTTATTGAAACTACATACACAACGGTTTGATTTTTTTGACGGAAGAGGACTTATTTGCCAGCTGAGCTTAGTTCCTGTGAGCTGCTCTCAGCTTGTCGTAAAGATTCACTTACAACTGCAATAAGAACAACAAATAACAGAGCGTCATTGTCCAACTCATCGTGTGTTGAGCAGATGGGTGGATCGGTCACCTTCTTATTTGCCTTCTTGACACGCTATGGTCCTAGCTGACTTGACGTACTTATTGTATTTTATAACAAAGCAGTTTGATTATAATTTACAGAAGAGGACTTTTGCCAGCTGATACTAGTTGTAGTAGTTCGTTTCAGTATCCCTCTCAGTTGCCTTGCCGAGGCGGGAGGGGGGGGGGGGGGTAGAACGTCTGGCAAGCTCTTTGCTGCTTCCTGTCTGCCTCTACATTTGTTTTTTTTATCTGTCTCCATGTTGTGTTGCACGGCGTAGAAGGCAAACGTATAATTGGCCTCTGTATGCACCATGCCGAAAGCTGGGAACGTACCATCAGGGTGGTCTTCTGTATGAAAATCTCTCAGTCCGTACCATGTTTTACCACTGTGGGTCAATCCCTTTGTACAGTTAATTTAGGAGTTGACGGTGCTAAGTAAATCTACATTTTTATTAGTTTTTGAAAAGATCAGACTTACAGTGGAAGCACTCTTCCACTTACCATATTTCTTCCACAATCTATTAACAGTATTTTATAAGCACTTATAAAATGGCCTCAACAAAGTAATCAGCAGACGAGATGCAATATCTGCAAAACACAACTGTCAATACATAATTGCATTGTCTTAAAATGTTACTGTTCAATAACAAATTCGCTAAGCGTATTTTCAAGCACAGTGTTTCTTGTTGCATTTTGAAAAGACAAAATCGCGGTTTTATAACGAAAACCAGCCTATGATAAGAACATATCGTTTTGTCTCTGAAAATAACGTTCGCTTTCAGTAACAAACGTGTATTAACAATATATTATATATGTCTAGTGATTCACAACACAACAGAAAGAACAAGAAAATCATCGTCTGAAAATATACAAAATATAAACATCGTGTGTAATTTAACATTCAGTACAGAACAGAACAAAGCAAGATGTCGCGTAAACAATTGCACCGTGACGGGCATTTAAACCTACTAATAATTACATGCTTTAGCATATAGTGAACTTCTTCGTAAACTGACTTTCAATAAAGTTATGAAACTTTTTATGCTCCCTATATATATATGTGGGAAGCATATAGTTTCCAGTTTTATGTTCCTTCCTTCCTTCCGTCACATTTTTTTTGTTACGGTTTCTCATAGCGCCTTCAATATTTTACCGATCTCTTAGATATTTGGCATGTAGGTACCTTTTGCATAGACCTCTACTTTTTGATGAGGTTTGTCGTCACTGGGGTCAAGGTCAAGGTCACCGAGGCTAAAAATAGATTTTCTGTCACGCTTTTGTTACAGTTTCTCATAGCGCCTTCAATATTTTACCGATCTCTTACATATTTGGCATGTAGGTACCTTGCATGGACCTCTACTTTATGATGTGGTTTGGCGTCACTGGGGTTAAGGTCAAGGTCACTGAAGCTAATAATAGATTTTCCGTAACACTTTTGTTACAGTTTCTCATAGCGCCTTCAATATTTTTCCGATTTCTCATATTTGTCATGTAGGTACCTTGCATGGACCTCTATTGTTTGATGATATTTGATGTCACTGGGGTCAAGGTCAAGGTCACCAATGGATGTAGGTACCTTGTATTGACCTCTACCTTTTAATTAGGTTTGAAGTCACTGGGGTCAAGGTCAAGGTTATCAAGGCTTATAATAGATTTTCTCAACGTCACACTTTTTTGTCCACACAATAAACCCATATATCGACACAGCATCATTGGGGAGCATCCATCAGTTTTACTGATATCCTTGTTTTAAATTTGTACAGAAATAATACAAAGACCTTTACCACATTATGCCATATTTGTAATAAAAAGGAACATCACGCATACATTTGTAACTTAACAACAAAACCAACACAAGAATAAAGCGAAGCATTTGTAAAACGAGAGAGTGGGTTGGTCATCTATCTATAATTGTTCTCAATACAACCTAGAATGAAAACATATGTGGCCTAACGTTTATATAATCACACAAAACCATGCACCGCACGAGCAATTATTATCTACACGAAAACATGAAAAAAACTCGCACCATATCGTGTCCCCAACAAATACATACCTCGATTGTTGAATCAATAGATTTGCAACGTACAGCGCATATAAAGTGTCATACACGAAAAAAACGTGCATTTTTCGCGCTAAACCATTACCGTACTGTATCTATTATATACAGGCACACTACCAACACAGAACAGTTTTTTTTTTCAAAACGGGAATAATTTCATTTTAATATTTTAATGATGAACATAGATGATATCATTTTGGAATTTGTGCACTTTCTATTTCATAACAGATATTAAACGTAAACTTTAATTAAAAGCGAACTAAATATAAAGGTTATTACTGTTATCATCTCTTATATCAAACCTTCAAATGAACACATTTGTCATCTTATCAGCAAATGCAAAATGACTTGACACTTTACTGCTCATATTATCATGGTCCAGATATTGATGATGAACGTTTTCATAAGCGTTGCGACATTTTTGGCTGAATATTGTTATAAGCTAGACCCTTAATCCATTTACCTCTTAGACCTTTTTAAATTCCATTTCTTCATTTAAAGAAGATTGAGTAGCAAATCACAAACGCCGTCTGATGATTTAAGGATTTTATACTTATAACAGAAATATTAAATCGCATTGATGGAACGTTTGTGAATTACAAGTGAGGGAACTCTTTATCACTACACGAAGGAGCGAAACAACGCAAAACCATATTCTCGCACGTAATTTTCATACCTCCAATCGTCATTACACATTGCCAACGTTTTTATTAAGAGGGCGTGAGCGAAAATACACGATGCGAAGACGCGATATTACCATCGCAAAACACATATGGGAGTTTATAAATGCATATGGTTTTGTGATTTCGCGTGAACATCGGTCGATACCGAAAAATCGCGACCACTCTCGCGCCTGCATGAGCCGACATGACATATAATTGTTGCATTGGTCTTATAAAATATTTTAATAATTTATTTTTTAAACTATTTCGTTGCACATCGTATATAACAGAATACCTGGTTCGTATCATGATCATTAATGATGAATGTCTTACCCTCATATCATTTCTCTAACCAATAATAAAAAGTGATATATTTCAGAATGTGTATTTTCCACTATTTCTAATTGTGATACTGGAAATGTGCAGTGCGGTGGATCACCCGATGGGATTATGTGCACCCAGTGTAATGATCCTTACCATTCTGGGGGTTATAACAGAGGATGTGAAGGTAATATATTTATGGCAGTATAGTTTAAGAAAAAAGTTAGTTCAATTAGTTTTGTTTGTATTATTTATTAATATGTATTTAAGGTGTTGCCAAACGATGCCACTTCAAACGAGTAATGTCTTATACGTGTCTTAAACGTTTGTTATTCGCAGAATGTGTTTGCTGGCATTCATTTATGTTCAAATAGTTGTAAAGAGTTTTTATAGACCTTTATTTCATATTTTTTAAGGGTTAAACGTTGTTTGAAACTTAAAGGTAGTCGGGGGGGGGGCGGACATTACGTCATCAAAATATGACGTGTGGCATGAAAAATGGCCTTGGTTGATAAATTTTGAACAGCGATATAGATAATGTCACAAACATAATTCATCATAGATGTTGATATATTGCAATTAGTGCACTTTTACATAAATAATCGATTCCCAGTAAAAAATATTGCATGAACGAAACCACCCAATAAACGGGTTTAAACCGGTTGAATCGTGCTATATTTGTCGTAATTATTGTCAAACAGCAATTTGTGTCCATGTCCGGTATTAAACCAAAGAACTAAAAAAGAAATGATTCTCAAGTACTGATGTTGCATTTCGATATTAGTAAATAACGCTTAATAATAAAAACCTTAAATCTGTAATTATGTCCGTTCAATATATTTTGTTATCATCGTAAATTGGTGTGTGGTGGTCGAGGGCATCCTGTTTTACACTGCACATAATTTGCAAGTAATGTATACATGTTATAACACATTTTAAAGATTTGATCAGCAAAAGCTTTCACTGTAAAATACAAAAACATATGTGTGAGGGTCGATTACATCCCACTCCACACACCGTACATAGTTCGCAAGCAATCTATGCATAAACTTTTAAACTTGTGATCATCAATTGCTTTTGAGTTACTATACAAACAATATTTGCTCAACAAATAATTGATTATACATTACTTCTTAAGTCCCTAATCACAGCTACTACAACAGAGATAAAAATAATTATATTTCTTTATTTTGACGCTTATTCAAGAAGTTAACTTCATTTAGTACATGGTAATGCAAGGACATGTATAATTTAAATGTTTTAATAGTGGGTCGAGTTTCGTTCATTTTACAATTATAAATAAACATTTTGATCAAAAGAAATATTAAATTGTAGTGTACATTTGTATGTCTCAATAGAAAAGACGGCATATTTGGACAGTTTGAAATGATAACATCCATAAAACAATTATTTTTATTAACTTAGTTACATGCTTATATTTCAAAAATATATGTTCTATAGTTTTACAATCAGATTGGCGAAATTCTGCAATTAGCTTAAGATGCATTTCAATTTTGAATGAGAAGGAGTTTCTGCCTATGATTCTATGAATAATTCTAAATTGAAAGCACTGTAAATTGGTATCAAGTGTAACATGAAATGGCATAGACCAATATTTCGCCATTCGTTTGTTTAAATAGAATTAAAAATAGACGACCAATTATGTACACATATTGGCGAGGACTCATTTATGGTAATTATATCAAACATGATTTTCTACCCTTTGTATTTACTAAGATGGACTAAGGCTTGTGGGAATAAACGTTAAGCAGTTGTCAGTAGAGCTTGCAGCTTCTTTTATCTTGTAACTGCATTAATGATTCATCAAAGTTGTTGATATATTGCAATAAGTGCGTGTTTACAAAAATGATGAAAACCAAGTAAGAACCAAAATCTAATCTGTATGACCAACGTGTTGATTTCAATGTATGTCATACAAATCAATCGATACTATTTATAGTTGGCTCACAATTAAGTTTGTGCACATCTTCATCCGTGCTGTATACCAAGTGTGACGATAAGTCACAATAAATGATATCATATTGGTATATGCATAACATATATAATATGTTAAGATTCACGTACTCCGTCTTATTTATATTTTGCACACTGATGGTTATCTTTTTAATTATGAAATATATAAAAAAGAAATACATTAAGATGTTTTGCGCTTCTACTAGTTAAATTGATTTTAAGCCTTAACATGTTTTATGTTGTTATGACGACTTAATTCTTTGTTTGGATGGTTATGTTTGTTTTTTTATTTAATTAACTATTTTCAAAATAGTGTGTTTCAAAAAATATATTTACAGGCTGAAACACTTAAAATCAATGTATTTATAAATAGTTTGCTTTATGTTTACTCATTTGCATAGCCGGACATTCAGCCATTAAAAACACATAAGTATAAATGCTAGTATAAAATATAAACCATATCTTCTAATGTTTGTCACGCCGTAGAGTTTAAACGTTTTTAAATAAAGCTTAGTGTTTGATATAGAAGTCAAATACAGCCATACAAGTTTAGATTGTGCTTCTAGATTTACGCCATCATATTCAAAACCCACGAAGAAGTATTAAAGCAAGCATACAAATCAGATGTTGTGCTTTAATAGAATATGCTAAAACCAACCTTTTTAAGTTTATATATATGCAAAAGACTGCTCTCGTCTACAAAAAATCTCTCTGAAATCTCATAGAATTGATAAATGGTATGTTGCCAATAAGTCAATTTTCTTTAGGAAAAGCGAACGATATTAAATAACCTTTGTTTTATCTTCTCAACATACATAAAGCAGCTTACACTGTAAAATGGTTTGTGAGAATGTTGTCAAAAGTTTGCCCGCTTCACTATATTTCAGGGATAATCCAATAGTGTTAAATTAACATAAATCATTTTATAAAAGTACCCACAATTAATTAAATGAGTAAAGTGCTTCCAAAGAAGTATTGTCGATGACGAATTAATTATATTTTAATAACTCAATGTCCGTTTGCTGTTGTTACTGTTCATTTTCTCTAGATAAAAAGCTATTTTAAGGTCTTTTATAAAATTCATTAAAAAATCGAGAGCCTCGAGTTTATCTTAATATCAGTTAAGAATGTGTTCCGAATATACTTTGCCGTGGCCGTGTACACAAGTGTGCGTCTTGTGTCAGTCTTTATGAGGAAGTTATGAAAGTTTAAAGGTCTAGATACCGTATACGGATAAACACCAATACAATCTAAAATTAGATAAGTATAACCAAATAGCACAGAGGACATGTCCGCTGATAAATGATTAATTGCAAATTTCTTATGCTTCCTTATTCATTTATCTTAGACTTAAGGTGTGCTTCTGATAACAGAGACATTTTATATATGTATAAGGATTAATTACATGCACCTTAAACTAGCATATTGGCAGATTTCACAATCTCCTGAAATCAAAAAGTATACTCTAGAGCCGACCAAAGCCTTACGGAAACATAAATATTTACGATTAAAGCAAAAACAAAAAGATTTTTAAGACCTTTGTTCAGGAAGTTTATGGCGCATTCTACTCAATTTGCAAAGATGCATTTACCCCCTAAGCTGTCAGCATAATGTGCTTAGATTCCGCATGTACCAACCACGTAGCTAAACTGCTAAATTGCATTATTCTGACCTATGAGTTTGTTTTCCTGTCTGTTTGTATATATGCTTGTCTGTCTGTCTGTCTGTCTGTCTGGCTGGCTGTCTGTGTCACATAATTACTTTTTCGGAACAATATATTCGGATGTCGATAATGCGAGTTCGTAGGATATTAATGATTGTCATTTGCATGCTTCATAGAAGAACTTATCGCTATCCATTAAAAGTAAGTCCAATTGTACATGTTTGACTTATGTATGTCAGGACAATTGTTAAGTGTCAAATTAACTTGAAATGAGAACATGTGTATGTCTTAATAATTTTGACATGTATGATTATATATAGCTATATATTGTTGTTAGTGAAATTAAACTGCAACCACACTCAGTACGCAGCATGTATGCATCCTTATGTTTCAAACACGGTTAAAGATGTCAGCGTTAAAGTTGACATTTTATTACGGTTTAACGTGTCGAGATAAATATTTACACATGGAAACTCGGATCAAATGTTTAGACGAGTCCAGAGGCCTAGGGCTTTTCACGCCAATCAAATGTAAATGTCATACTTAAAAGCAATATTCGGGCTTGACTATCTCCCCATTGTGTATAATCATTCCATATCTCCTATACGTGTGATAATATACGTGTATACCTTTGCTCAAATGTTATTTATTTAGACGTTGCACTGTTTATTTATAATTCTACCACGGCACGTGACTTGTTTTCTATATACAAAGAAGGAAAACTACCGTGGGTTATTACCCCGATATACCAACGGAGATAAGTATGACGTCACTTTGATTGTCCGCGCACTGTTTGTGAATGAAGACAACGTCATTTGATTATCATTGTTGTGATGACGTCACGTTTTCGCGGACAAGTGAAAGACGTTCGGTTATAATAATTCTCATTTATAACCTTTAAATCGCGGATAACTTATTTATACAATCGTGTAAGAATCGAAATAATCAACGTGTAAGCGTTGTTTATTGCGGTAATAACCAACGGTATGTCGTTCCGATGCGTGTTATCAAACCACTCGGGCTACGCCCTCGTGGTTTAATTCCTACGTATCGGAAATCCATACCGTTGGTTATTACCGCAATAACCAACGGTTACCCGTCGATTATTTCTTAATCAAAGCATATAGAAATGCCGTACGCACAAGCGTTTCTTCTCTTTGCCCAATGTCCTGTTGAAGGTGCACGAAGACAATAGATTTTTAATTATTTTAAGTGTGATTGAAATTATTAATGTGTGCGTTTTAAACGATTGCTAATCGGAAATCCTGTTGGTTTGAAACAAACATATTATGTAAGGGGCATTGTAACAATTGTGATTGTTGACACAGCTTTCGATAAAGAATTTAATCCGAATGTAGGAAACGTTTATAATACTATTTGGAAAAATAGACCAGTGTCATCAAATCACACATCTATTTCATATTAATGTTTTTAAACTGTTAAAGTTGTAGAACACTCCTGTTGTCTCATCGAAATTATTATTATAATTGGCATGCACAAATCAATATTCGAATCGATATTATTTATTTTGTTTAGATTCCAGTGTGATGAGGTTTATGGTTTTTTTGCGTGGTATGTTATGTAATTTAATATTGATAAAGTGCGAGGTTTAGAATGATTCCACTTACCTTACTTTACATATCTTTGTGTTTCGTTGTCGGGAGTTTGATGTACGCGTTATGTTTTGGAATTTATATTTTCATTTTCTTTTAGCACATGTTTATTAAATGTAGATCGTTTAAGGGGAGCATTTGGTTTTTCATTAAATTTAATACATTCGTTATATATTTCCGATACTTTCGACAGTAGTACACTTAAAACTGAGATCTTAAAATGTGTTTAAGTGTGAGGTTCGGCTTGCTCGGTGTAACTCTCCTCCCCTGCTATGCATCGACCGTTCCGAAGTGTGTAGTCAGATTGTTTGCTATATTGGAAATATACACTAGAGCTGTGTCACTAAAGTGACATATTTACCCTTCTGATGGTTATTAGTGCATGTTTACATTTGATATTGATGACATGTTTGAAGTTTCAATTGAATTACTTGAGTCATGTAGTTATGGTATGCTCCCATAGCTTATAACATGTTATGTGGACAAGACGTGGGCATACCCACATGTCAGACTTCGCTGGCGAGGTAAACATATTGTTTATATTAAAATCGTTTATAAACACTTCCATTCGGGTATATACGATAAACATGTCAACCGTTCGTTTGCTGATCCCTTACAAAATCCATTTTAAGAGACAAATATAACGAAAGGAAGAAAGGATTTATGAAATGATTAGTTGATATACCTTTCTTTATAATCAAGCTTATTCATATGTGATCTCACGGATCAGATTCGACTGATTCGACTCACTTTCGTCTTTTAAACACACAAATCAATGTTATATATGTTTCGAACGACATATGATGTGCAAACATTATGTTAAAGCTTCCTTTATTTTCACGTAAGGTTTTAAAGTACAAGTCCTGTTTCAAATATATTTACAGGTTTCTCTCTTAGTACAAACAATTGTTCTTTTATTAAATGAACTTATTTTACATGTTTCATTTGATTTTCACATCCACGTTAAACAGCAAACATGCTTATTTAAGAAAAAAATTCAATAAAAATGTATTCGACGTTCTTTGATATAATATATTCTTGAAGATCGTAACAAAGTTTTCCTTGTTAATACTTTAAGATGGTCGCTGTAGCTAAACATATAATATATTATAACTAATACGTTGTTAACTTTTCATGACTTTCTCGATATCTTATCGTACTGTTAATAAGTACCATAATTTCAATGTAATTTGTAAGTTTAGCTGTATACTGTGTTTAAGTTGTCTAATAAAGGAAATGATATGATATATATTTTAACTGATTTAATTTGTTATGACACATATATTGAAGGACGGACGATGCTGTTTATTGTATTACTATTGTTATGCTATAATGCATTGCGTTTTACAAATGTGTGTACCGGTACATTTAGAATAAACGGACTTATAGATGACTCAAGACATTCAAGAAAAAGTCGATACGTAAGGCCCTGTCAAAAGTGTTTCAAACTGTCTTTATTTGGACACATCTTTCCTCAAGACATTTAATTGTTTATCCTTCCGCTTATGTCGCATTCTCTGAAGAATTAATGACAAAAATACGGTGACTTTTTCTTCGGTTAAAGCACTATAGATTGGGAAATTTAAGATTACGGCTTGTAAAAAGTAAACTTGAATGCATTTGCATGTTATGTAAAAATTGATTGTTATAATTTTCTTTCTGCTTTTATCGACGTTTATCAGTTTTAACTTAAAATGAACAATACATGCCCGGCTGACCTGTCGTTTTGTTTTATATATCGAGACATAGCATTTATACCCATCTTTAAAGACTTATAAACCTCCACATTGACATCTATGGGGCTAAACGTTATCACAAAGGAGCATTTATTAAAATTGCCCTCAATTTATATCACTATGGCTGATATTAGGGCTCATGGACGTTTACTTTAACTAAAGCGATTCGTGAAATGTGAAAAGTCCTTAAAAACATTGAATGAATTTGGGAAAATGATTTTCAGTAGTAAACATATATCTAAATTCACATTCACGCCCGCTTAAGGCACATATGTTCGAGCAGAGCTAACTGTGTTCGTTGTGGTTGTTCGATTGTTATTCATGAGTTGATAAATGTGCAGCGCACCGTGTTGGGCTTTAAAGCAGTCATGAGAACGGTTTTTATGTTGCGATACGGACTGAATTAATTTAATGCAAACACAAAATTGGCCTGGAAGGGTTTTATATGGTATTTTATGAATGCTGGTGAAACTGCAGTTTTAACTTAAGTGTATCTGGAACATGAGGATTCGAAGTCGAGCCGTTATTTTAGACCGCATTTGTTTAACGGCGGATTGCTGGCAGGAAGGTAACTGATCTTTTACGCATAGAAACACATCCAAGTTAAATTTATAACGTTCGTGAGACAAATTTTAACAAATGTAAGCGTATTATTTATTTGTTAAATTGAGTTGCTAAAGAGGTTTATAATAAAACGGACAATATGCTGTTCGTTGAGACGATTCTGTTCGTGGCGTGTGCATTTTATTGATATGAAACTAGTGTAATGTGGTGAATATGTCAACGTTTTGAACTGATTGATATGAGAATTACATGTTAAATATAAACTAAGCGAACTCCATCTTGATGAAATGCGATGATGTCGCTGGGAGCTGCAACTGGATCCGGCATATTTCATGTCGAGTCTGCCGTCTGAAATTAAGGCGTCACTTTCATAGGAAAAATGAGCAACATAAACTATTTTCTAGCATTAATAACAGCAAACAGATCAAACATATATCCCTAAAGCGCACATTGACACAACTTACTTGATATTGTGTGCTGAAAGAATAATGCTATTTATCAAAGTTTCAAACACCGTGCACCGTTACTCGTTGGTCTCAAGGTTCGAGTGTGCGTGTGTGTATTTCGAAGTTTATGTGGTCCGTTCCGAGCCAGAGGCTACATTATGTGTGGAACCGAAATAAGCCACAGCACTATAACCAATTAAACTAAATGTACTCACAAAAGATATGACGAATTTTGAATTATAGCGGAAATACCCAGCTATTTTGTTTTGTTACGGAAATATTTTGTTCATTGTGGTGTGGTCTTGTGTTGTGGGAGGAAGCCCGAGAGCCCGAATGAAATCCCGCCTGCCGGATGGTGACCACCAACCAAACTCACATTCTGTCGAAATTCGAGATTTTTTTTTAAGCTGCGGCGAGATTTACAGGTAAATTGTTTTCATTTTTATGATATTGAATCATCATTACGACACGTATACTATTTACAACAAAACTACACTGATCAAATATCCATGAAACCATAGGCATATATATATTGTCAATTCATAATTATGACCAATATTCCGGCTATTCATTCATTTTGTATGCTGTCTTACTTTTCAGAGAATTTACGAAAACACCGGAGAGCGTCAACCATACAAAATGCAAACATGACATAATGCTAATAAAACACATTGCAACATGAGATATGCCGAACAAATCCTTTTACAGATTTATTCATTTGATGGACACTTTCAGTTTATGTAAGTATATGATTATGCTTGACAACATTCTGAACTATATTCTTGACAGTTTTCTAGTGATCGTTGACGGTTTATTGAACTTGCTGTAGGTTTGTTCTGTGTTGGTAATGTTTTGTAATTTTCAATTTTGCACCATATCATCTTTAACAGTTCAGTAAGGAGCTATATTTTTCTTCAACGGAACAAAAACGGACATATGATCCACCAGATATGTATTAAGTAGAACTCTTGATCTTTTGTCGCGTGCAGTCATTTTTCGTACGCACGTTAAATAGCTGATTAATGATGTGCTTTGCAAGACATTTATTTGGATGGTTCTTTCTCGTTTAAATCATGAAATTCAAAGCATTTTGTAACTTATTGTACGTTTAAGACCTTTGAATAAAATACATATAGATCGTATCGTACGGTACCCTAGTATCGAGCGGATCATAATATCGATCATTTTGTTTACATTAAGAATGTGACGCTCGTGATAACGTCGCATGCATGCGTTCCGATTGGTTTGTTTCACTTACATTACTACGCTTGAAAATAAATGCGGCATTACTGGGAACCGGTATAAGACCAGTCACGTGATACGTCTCAAATACGTTCTACTTCCAGGCATAGTCTGCTCAGTGTTTGACAGAACACTACTTTCGGGCTTGATACAGCTCGGGTATCGCAGTCTTTTTCCGGGCATAATCTGCTCGGGTATCTACAGTCTACTTCTGGGCTTGATACAGCTCGGGTATGTACAATCTACTTCTGTGCTTAGGTATCTACGGGTATCTACAGTCTACTTCTGGGCTGTATACAGCTCGGATTATCTGCACTCTACCATCGGCCTTGATACAGCTTGAAGTTTGCTACTTCGGAAAACACTACGACCGGTGCTCAGTTCCGGCTCTGGTCATTTACGGCTGGACATATTTTCAGGTTGTGACACTCAATACTAATCCACCACTACATCCACCGTTCGACTTTATCATCTACAGTTGGACTACGTCATATATCGTCCAAATATTACTTGAATAATGGAATTTTAACCGGCCATAATCTTTAATACTTTGTTGTTTATCTCTTTTCATAGTCATATCATATTGTAAATAGTTTGTTTTAATGTTGTAAATCAATTTATTTGTATCTGGATCTGGAGGGGCTATTGCGCGG
This sequence comes from Dreissena polymorpha, assembly GCF_020536995.1. Lineage (NCBI taxonomy): Eukaryota > Metazoa > Mollusca > Bivalvia > Myida > Dreissenidae > Dreissena > Dreissena polymorpha. The sequence goes on along the minus strand of NC_068368.1, from coordinate 27,785,113 downwards.
GGTCATCATAGCTTCTAAAATCCTGACCGTTACAAGTATGCATTGATGAACTATAAGCTATTTCCTCACCACAGAACAAACGACGAATAATGATATTAAAGTTTCTCGTGACGCCATGTTATTTCTATCGCATTATTTATTGTGTTCTTACTGTGTGCATCATATTCAATAATAACCGTGTATTATAAACAAAATCTATATGTGGTTTTCTACATAAACTAGATTAAATGAAGGTGCAGATATATATAAATAGTTAATTTAAACCATGCACATTTTTGGATTTTAATTGTTAGCATGAACATAATTTTAAAACAAGAAATCGATTATTTAGAAAATAACTTCTTCAAATAAGGTCACTCACCGTTAAAATTTATATTGTGATTCCATTGTTTGCACTTAGTATAACAAAAATTGAGCAATCTCATCTGGTACAGGAATTCTCGGACTTCAATGTTTTTAGATCCTACTTAGTTTAAATGTCGCATTTTTTGTTATTGACATCATTAGAAAATGCATCGGATCCAACATGAATTTCAGATAAAATCAAGAACATCAGTATATTTATATGTAATGCGAATTCACCGAACCTAAATTCCACTTCCTGAACTTGTTATGCAAATAGGCTCCAACATAGCACACACTTCTTCTCATGGATTTAAAAGGAGGGAAAGGAGCGTGAATTTTAGTAATTCAGAAACTCTTTAGTAAGACTACCTTGTTTAAAAAGAGAAAACTTGTGACATATTACCCTATACATTTTGAACACGGTAAACAACAAAATGAGCAAAAAAACGTGGCAAAAAATTGCAGAAAAGATTCCGGCAATGATAATGCTATGATAACTACCGAAAAATGCAGTAACAAGTCGAAAACCTTAAAAGGAACAGAAAGGCCGCATTAACCAATGAAAAACTTGAAAAAGGGACAAATGGTTCTGGGACCATGTAAGATACAGCTATAGCCAGCGACCATTAGACAATTGGTTAAATATAAACAGATTCGGAATTATTATATGGTTTTAAATTAGGAACTTACACGAAGAAGCTGGTTGTTTGTTACAATAAAACGTGTTTTCATTCATTGAAAAATAACGACCTGAAATAAGTAATAATTCATTAAACAATTATCTATAAACGGTCAACTGCTATGAGTCATCTATTTATAGTAACATATTTGTTTCCAATGTCAATTCATAATATAAACCAATAGTCATTCTTCTTGTATCGATGTCGTACCTCGCAATACTTAAGAACATTCACAAATTTGAATCCAACAATATTACTCATCCTTTGACGAGGATGTATTTCATTAATATTCAAATAATCAATGTACCACTTGCTCGAACATTCGACGTTGCGCCATTTGTGGGTATAGTATATCATTTTTCATATTTATGGGCTATATAGATGACACACAAAACTATTTGAAGAATAATAAGAATTAAGAATATTATGAAGATTGATACTAAAATATATTTTTATAAAATCGTTTAATATGAGTGAGTATTTGGGCTGTTTGCTTAAAACATTAGACCATCACGGTGTAAGAAGGTATTTTGTATTGCGAAATTAACACGGAGTTTATTTATATATGTACATTTTATGTCAACAACATTGCTCAATTCTAGTATACTTGTTTTGTCCGTTTGTTCCAATTTCGTTTTTTACTTGGCCAGTATGTATTTGTATCCATGATAGTGAAGCCAATACACGTAAACCAATAATGAATTTATAAAACGTTTTAAGGTTTTGATTAAATAGTTTTCAAAATTGCTTATTTACCATTCTGATAGCAAAATATCAAAAAGGTTCGATTAAATAGTTTTCAAACTTCCTTATTTACTTTTCTGATATATAAACCCACACGGCCTCGCACACAGCTATTTACAAGACGGTTAGATAAGATGTAAGTTGAGACGTATACTACTTAAGACACTATTAATACTTTTAATGTTTTAGTAGTTTTGAAATTAAATGTTTGTCCACATTCGATTTTGTGAATTAGTTTTCGATATAAAATTGATCAAATTAATTGGTGAAATACAAATAAATAGTTAATCTTAACCATACACACTTTCAGATTTAAAGTTTGAACAAGAATATAATTTAAGTACAAGAAAAATCTTCGGAATGTCAAACGTTACATTAATAATAAGATACCATTAATATAACAAAAGAAGGCCAAGATCATCGGATACATGACTTATCAGATTTCAATGTTTTTAGATCGTAGAAACTATTCTTGCCGGTCACATTATTTTAGAGACGCCATAAGACAATGCATGAATCCGACATTAATCATATCAGTATACATATATGTAATGCGAATACACCGATAACGTATCTCAACCGGTTTTCAGCAGTGATACGTGAATACTTGCGATATTTTTTTGCAATTTCCAAATAAATTAAACATGATTATTTTTGTAAAACTAGAAATGTCGTTAAATTTTACTTATTTTTTTCTATTATATTTTGAATAACATCGTATGTTCTAAGTTGATGTTAAGATGCAATTGCCAATAATTCTCAATATAACGTAACATTGATTCAAATTAAATTTACACGCATTATTATTTATAGAAACTCGTTTCAATTTTAGGGCGTAAGGGAAATTTACTTCACATAAGAATATTTACAATTCATATAACCATAACATGTTTTCGTCAAGTTATGTGTTGTCTTCGTGGTGGTGTGTATACATGTTTCACGAACGCATCGATCGGTTCTACAATGATGGCCCAGCTGCTCAAAGCACCGTTTAGATAACATTACCATTAAGCTTTAACATCGTTACGTTTCCTAAACGCAATGAACTTTACTCAGCCGTTACCTTCATGTTGTTCAAACATTTTAAACGCTACCGTGAATTAACACAGCGTTAAGACGTTTGTTTGAAATTCCACAATCCATTCCTAAAGTCCACTTCCAGTTCCTGTAATAAACAATGGCCTCCGACACAGCAAACAAGGCAGACATGAAGTTTTAACATTAGACATTCAACATTCTTAATAGACTTGATTGTTAAAAAAGGGAACACTTTTGCTACGTTAATAAAAACATTTAGAAAATACAAAACAAATATAACAAAAGAAACCTTGCAGAGAATTGCCGAAGAGATTTCGGCAAAAGAGGTTGCCATGCAAACTGTAGAAGAATGTTGTTATTAATTGCAGAACCTGAATAAGGAACTTAAAACATCCATCACCACTGAACAACATGAAAACAAGGAAAACTGGTGGGGTGGCCAATCCAGATACAGCTATGGCAGCGACCAAAATGTGAGACCTATTGAGATGTTAAGATTCCGCATCATTCCATAGGATTAAGGGGACAACGGACAGCGTAGAAGCTGGTTTATTGTTACAATAAGATGTTTTTCATTGTATATAAAACAACACATTCAAACATGTAATATTTAAGTAAACATTAACGCTCAACGGTCGTCTGCGTTGATAGACATCCGTTTATAGTAACAGGTTTTATCCAAACTTCAATTTATGATAAAAACCAATGTTTTATCAATATTTCAAAATGCAAATGAACATTCACAAATCATAATAAAAATAATGCTCATCAGTTTATGTCATGGTGAAGAGTTCCATAACTTTCAAATTTATCAATATAATATTTGCTCGAATACTTGGCATGGCGGCATTTGTGGGTAAAGTATAGTATTTCCAGTGTTGTGGGAAATAAAGGTTACATACAAATGCTGATGGTGTTCTTTTACAGATGCCCTTTAATTTCTTTCAAACCTGCGTGTGGGATCATTGCAATCAATACTATTTCTTTTATGATACTAATAAAAATTCAATATCAAAAGGCACGTAAGTAAAGGATACACTCATATTTATCAAATAAAACAAATACTAATGTAAAATAATGAACATAGTTTAAAAACTTCTTCTGCTTGTATGCATATTTACTACATAAGTAGTGTTGCAATAACAAACACGAGAAACAACGATGATATTTATATATCTTTCACTACAACAACTCTTACTTCTAGAACTACTCTTACAACAACTATTTCTTCTACTGTCATTACTTGTTACTACAAGTACAACTACCAGTAGTGGTAACTACTACTTCAGTATTTACTACTTTTAACAGAAGTAATTACTTCTAGTATTTTTACTTCAACACATAGTAGTTACTGTTACGCACAAACGTGTATATTTAGTTAAAAACAATTTGCATCATGCGAACTTGCATTTCTATATACCAAACGTAAGCGTAAAGGTTTTTTCCTGGAACGCATACCATATTTAAGCGTGAACCATATAAAGACATATCATAATACATTTTTAGCAGAAACTAAGGGTTTTCCTGTTTGCATGTTTTTGAAGACACATAGTTCCTTTTAGGTTCGACCGTGTGTAATTCCAATGTTAAGGAAATCTTGGTTGGTTGTTTTTATATTTGTTACTTCAATGAGCAGTCATTTTTTTAAAACGTTTCGCATAACATTAGACACGGTAGGCCGTACTAATACGAATAAAAACCGATAATTATTTATTTTCAACAGCTGTACAACTTTTTACTGAGACAAAAACGAATAACCGTAATTTCGTCATTTTTTAAAGTAATAATCCTTTTAAATGTAGACATTCTGTAACATTATTTTTTAAATTGAGATATGCGGGGGTGTATTCTTCGTCACTATTATAATCAGTTATAGGTTGTGTAGACCCTTAAGTTTGTTGGTATTCCAGGCTGAGTTTTGCATTTTTGCATAACTCGATCATTTTCACAAAAATATATATATTAAGGTTGCAATCATTTTCCTACATGCGCAAATATTTACTTAATGATCTTAATTAACTTTATGAAAGGTAAACTTTAAAAAGAAAAGTAGGGAGATTACTGCATGCCGTAAAAACATTTCAAGTTTACATTCGAAACCTCATCATTATGTGTGCGTATGTGTGTACCATCTATGCAGCCAATCACATTTGGGAATTAAGCAATTTTATAGACGCCTTGCTTTACTCATTCCTTCTACCTCTGGTGATGACAACACAACAAACTTTTGCAATGGTTTTGTGAGGACGACAGTTCCATTTTTGACAACTCTGCTTAGTGCACATTTACGGACACAAAGCCTTCAACCAATTACAGAAAATCGCTCCTGAAATAAACATTTCAACGTTTTTAAGGATATGCGACCTTGTTGTTAGTGCATGGTTTCTGTTTGTTGAACGTTGCAAATGGTCCACAAGGAGATCGTTTGAGAAAGAGACTCCATTCTTCGAAAAACGATCAACTGCAATACATTCTTCTCCAGTTTATTCATAAGATGATGTGACAATCTGAATTATTTCACTTATGACATTACTTTGTTTGCATCGAGTTAGAAAGCTCTACGCTTTATAAAATTCAAACCGGGAATGTTTCTAATATAGACATTGAGAACTCTTTTATGAGTATGGATTGTGGAAACAAGGTGTTCGGGTAACTTTGTGTTGAAAACATATTGAACTCTATCGGTAGAATTTGTTTTAACATAAATGCACGTGATTACACGCGTGTTAGAACAAAGACTGAACATGAAACATTTCTAAATAAGTTTGAAAAATAAAACCGCACTTTTTCAAATAAATTGTTTATCAAAAGGTTTGTCTCTTTATAATTCTGTGTTATTTTTAAATATATAAACCGACGTAACATTAAGTGTGTTTTACTTTTTATCGTCACTTAGGTGCGCGAATAAATAAATTGGTCGGTGAGATGGGAAAAATGGAATCTGTGCACATGAAATAAAGGTCTCGATAAAAACTTTACAAGCAGACAAAACCCGTGTTAGACTCGAATCGTATTTGTCTTGGTTTCTATTGTCAATTTATCCGTCGTAAGCTTTATATCTACAGATATGCGCAATTAAATATCCTTATCGTATGCAATATAAATATGAAAAATAAATGTCTTTATAAACGACAATCGGCGTTGAAACTTATGTTGTGTCCTCGTTGTCCTAAACATAAAACTACAATACACATATCAGATCTCTGATTGTCGTGGCTGTCCGGACAGGTTGGGGCTTCCTTCGGGTAGTCCGGTTTCCCCCACAGCACTAAACAACAGCAAAATTGAATATCTATCAGACAAAACTAAAAGCTGGAAATTGAAGCATCAAGTAAACACATTGTGTATTAGTGCTGAGACACTCCCCGGGACTTCACATAATGCAGTCTAAGGAACGAACTTCGAAATACGCACACAAACACACCGATTATCACTGTTTTGCTATTTACCTAAATTCTCGAACACAATATTGCTATAAATGTTATCATATATCACCCTATACTGTCACTGAAAATAACCTTAAATCTACAGTGCGTTTAACTGATTTATTAATCGTTAGGCAATTTAAATAAAAGCATTAACATTATCAATAACTTAGACGAGCTGCGTCGCTGAAGCAGCATCGTCAAAAATCAGAATTTTAATGCGTTTACATTAACACAGAGAAAAGCTCTCTTTTGGATATGTTTTACTCGCTAAAAATATCCCCTTGTTGGTTAGACAGTTTCTAAGCGCAATGCTACATGTACACACAAATGAAGGGTTATCTAACCTGATCTAAGCTTTCATATTTTCTCCCTATTTATTTGAAACAAAAAAAGCAAATACTATACCAATAATTATCTACTTTTTAAACAATTAAGCATAAGATAACGAATTAAGCCTTATGTAAACTACCATGAATCTATGAGACTACTTCCTATCTCCCAACAAACGAATTGCACTATTGACATTAATTTGACACGAAATGCAATTACTGTTTGTGACTGTCAATGAAAAAATGACCATTCTGATTATAACACACAATCATTTAAAACATTAAACCGATATAATTAGTTTGCATTCCCTAAAACATGATCATCTGCGCAATTGTAATGGCGATCAGTGTTTCCATGGGATATAATTATAGCAAGAAATCTAGTTCGAAACCTATCCGCAAAATCTTATTTTAACTATAGATAAAACTTGTTTTTCGAAAGGCAGCTTCTCTTTCCTGTTTTATTGTAAAAGCGGGACAGATATTTTCCTTCATAACTGGAATAAACGTGTTGTATGATGAAGCTTCTTATGATAAATGTTTATTATTTTGTGTGTATATTTGTTTTCATGTTTGCTTAAAATGTATATTTGATATTGGTTTTTTTTTATTATTTAGATTGCAAAAATATCGATATCCCACACTGTGTTCAAGACATGCAACAATGCGGTGGGTCGCCAGATGGAATAAGGTGTACACTGTGTGAGGATGCGTATTATTCTGGAGGGAACAATAATGGATGTATTGGTAACCACAATATACAATACATGTACTTTAATTTTATTATTTTACTATAATGTATGTAGTCGTCAGCTATAAGTATTCAATGTTGGCTGTGTGTGAGACTTTATATCCGGAATTTCTTATATGTGATACACAAACAGTTTGAAAACCTAAAATCACAATTTGTTTATTTATTCAAATTTCTAAAATTTAAAACTCGGTAAGTAAATCCTTATAAATGAATGCATTTTAGAAAGAACACAATTCGCTGTTACCCTTATTTGGTTTAATTATTAAAATGCTAGAGTTCATTACTTAAATACAATAAGATAAACCATGAACAGCAGCTATAACCGTGTTTGGCGATCAAGGATAAATTACGTGTGTCGGGCATGACGCATCTTAAAGCCTTTATGCCTTTTGGTAAGTGCTGTGATTTGAACTTGAGCTTAAATAGTGGTACACAATCAATTAGAATGAGCTACATAAAACAATTTGACTTAAACATATCGAAATGGATGGTCACAAAAAAGTTAAGAGCAAAGAGCGAAATTTTATGTTTAGAAAACCCTTATCAAGAATGAACATATATTACACAAAGAAAAAAAAATTCCTAACTTCATTTTGATAGAAAATATTCATTTAGATCTAAGAAAGTCAGGATTTGTGTGCAACAAGTACAAAACACCGTTATCACATACTATAATATAGAATTAAAACATACTTGTGTACGGAATCTTTCTGTATAATTATACCTTAAGGGATCATTTACAATGCTAATAGAATTCCGCTGCGACAGGTTAAACTGGCTCGTGTTAATGTCGCCCGCTTTATATTCACGTGGAGAAAAGTAAGGTCAATGGAAAAAGAATGAATTGAACGACATGTGGGACATTTCATGATAACATTCCGTTTTCGTTTCACACAAACAGCGCTTATCAGAAACATATCTTACAATTTATCAAATCGGTAGCATTATTACATCCGCATAGTTTAAAGGGATCTTTTCACGCTTTGGTAAATTGACAAAATTGACAAAAGTTGTTTCAGATTCGTAAGTTTTCGTTTTAGTTATGATATTTGTGAGGAAACAGTAATACTGAACATTAACCATGCTCTATTATAGCTATTATATGCATCTTTTGACGATTTGAAAACCTAAAAATTATAAAGCGTTGCAACGCGAAACGATTGAATAATTTGGAGAGTTCTGTTTTTGTCGTTAAATTTTGTGAAACTACGAAGATTGCTTATATGAGGTATAAAAAACGTACAACTGTGTACTCGGCGGAATAGCTCAGTAGGCTAAAGCGTTTTTACTTCAGGACTCTGGCAGCACTCCAGGGGTCACTGGTTCGAAACCTGCTCCGGGCAATGTTCTTTTCCTTTTTTAATTTTTTTCTTGATTTTTTACTGGAGCTTTTACGATCCAATGTTTACATTTATCAATATAAAGCATTTAATGAATAAGTTTAAAAAATGCCAAAATCTGTGAAAAGGCCCCTTTAAGTGGGGATAGGGTAATGTGCGAAAGATAAAGTCGCTCAGTATGTCGTTTTGTTGATTTATCAGCCCGTTGCTGTTTCTTATCGCTTTCTTAATCCCAGTTACTCGATTAAACATAATAACCAACCAATCAACCAATGGTAATCAACCAATGGACTTAAATGGCGGTGTTAAAGAATACCCATGAGTTGTCAAAAGTATTTTATTTACATTCAAATAAGCTCGTTATTGCAATATTTGTTGTTTGATTACAAAAATTGATACAAAGATAAGTAAGACAGGACATTTTCTGTTTGGTATTTCGTAAATGAATATATTTTTCTAGAATGTAAGATATATTTGAAAAATAATTAAGGCAATACCTACGTACCTATGACAATCTAAACGACAATTTATCTAGTCTATATTAAACTATACAGATTAATGCTTATATGCTCTACTTCTCACAATTGTTTTTTTATTGGACATAAAATAATCTTCAAACAATTTTTTAGAAATGAACATAGTGACATGAAAAGGTATACTTATTGAAATTGTATGTAGAGATATCGCTTGGGGAAAACGATGCATATTATGTACACATCTATACAAATATATCCAGCATTTCGTAAGATATAAAACTGTGCTTTATTATCTTGTTACGTTCTGAACTACGTCTGGCATTCATCAGGCTCATTTCAAAATAATTAAAATAACATTGGGCTATACATGAGATCAAATTTATAAAAAAAATGTTACTGAGATTACTATACGAAATTTGAAATCGATTTACGAAAGTAAACGAAATACACATGAGCGACAAGTCATAACGAGAGCGCCGATGGCGTTGAAAGTCTATTTGCAAGATACAGGAAAGTTTCTGCTGAAGTAAATGTTAAAGGATTAGTTGTCTGAATGAAAATGTAAAAGGCTATCAAAAATATGTTTTTTATGAAGAACAAGACTATTGCCAAGCAATAAAAGTCCCCTACCTCGCATGAAGCAGTAATATGATTGTTTCCCGTTGTTTTCAAGGGACGTAATTCTTTTAAGTTTGCCTTGTAGATGGTAATGTTCTAACAATAAAAATAATGGAATCCCAATATTACTACTCGCTTTTGCCAATAACAGAATTGTTTTACGAACGAATTTGTTTTAGTTTCTAAGAACGTTTTTTTCACGTAAAACGGTCTCCCAAAATCAGGGAAGGCTTGGAAAAGGACAACCGTTTCCCCAGTGATTTTGAAATGCGGTATTACAAAGTCTATTTGCGTTGCAAATAGACTAAAAACCAAACATTATGATTAAGTTTTTGTTATATTTATCTATAACAACGATTTCAAAAAAGGTTAAAATCAGATCGTAACTGATCGTACAATGGTTATTTCGGATCTTTATACACGGTTCAAATTAATGTTTACATAAATGTCACGATTAAAATGTTGAACAACATTTACTTAATTGTTCATATAGCATTTTTTATACATTTTATTTAACTTTTGTTCTTTCTTATTTATGTGTTGGTCTTGGTAAACTGCTAATTTTAACAATTATCACCTATGTTTAATATTTTTCCTATACCTCCGTCAATATTACATTATATTTATGTTGTAATCGATTCACACGTCATATTTTGACATTCATGTCATCAATTTCTGGCTGCATGGGTACATTTGAATGAGATCGTGTTTGAGTCGCGTTTGGTGTGTGAATAATTATAGGCTGTGATGTTCGGCTAGCATCGACTGTTTTAAGGCGGTGATCCGAATTTGAATGATTGCATGTTTATAGTCGGTGTCCTGTTCTAAAGAAGTGTATAACAACAACAATTGCTCTGTCGATTGACAACCCTGGAGTTGCGTTGTTTGCTATATAAGAAATAGAAACTAGAGCTTTTTCACAAATTTACATCCTCACCGGTTTGTCGCCATGACATTGGTAAGTTCTCGGATTCCTTGATGTGGATCAATGCGCGAGAAAATATGTCTTCCACGTTTACACTTATAGATAAGACATGTTTAAGGTTAAATTCAATCTATTGAGAAATGTACATATGGTGTTTATATAAAACAAGCTTAAACATCCTATGCGGACATTCCGGTCGACAGCGTGATTAATAGATTCCTCAGATCTAACTCCGTTTTCGGGGTATTCAAATGTTGGTATTATAATTGTGTATCATCAAATAAATAGTATTTATAGTTAATTAGATTTGAATGCCAACTGTTCGTTTGTTTATCCCCTACACAATCCATGTAACGGGACGAATATAATGAATAGGAGAAAAAAGTTAAGAATAATATATATATATATAAGTATATGTACGATACATGTTATTTAAAATATTGTCTTTAATGTCATTTATTCGATTTATTCGACCCAGTATCGTCTTCATCAACTAAATTCAACATCATATATAGGTTTAAAGATACTTGATGTTCATACATGTATTCAGTTTTCAGTGTACACATCCTAAATCAGATGCACCAACACGGTTATCTATGAGCACACATTGGTTGTTTAATTAACCGACGTATTGTACATGATTCATTTAAATAGCAAACCCATGTTCAAAATTTAAGAAAAAATAATTTGACGGTCTCCGATGTTACACTTTTCTGCACATACACCTGCAGTTTCACTTTATTTTAAATTGTATATGGTCGCTGTAGCTCAGCATATAATGTAGCATACGCTTTTAACTGTTCATGACTATCTCGATATCTTATCGTAATGTAAATAGTAAAAGTAGTATAATTGTAATCAGTAAATATATACTTGTCATCACTGTGCCCTTTTAAGCGGGTATATTTGATCTTATTCCTCTTTTCAAAACAGATTAAACGTTCTTAAATCAAAAGCTAGAATAAAACTCCAGAAGAAGTAGGACAAGAACAAAATGTGCTTAATATAGTGATGTTGTAGTAGTTCTCGAAAAGTGTTCGAAGGAAAACATTAACGTCCATTTGTGAGGGTAATTCTTTGTAGATCAAAGAAATGCAGTTCACACCGAACTACGCGCTAACTTTAACTTTATAAAAAAAAATAAAAAATTAAGGTGTTGTAAAATATAGCAATTCTGCCTTAGTTTAAATTTTTCAAAGCAAAAGTTGTGTAACTGCAACAAACTGGGCAACGGGTCGTTTTTAATCTATTTACATTTGTTTTAGAACATCTATAGCCATTGACGGACGCGTTAGCTTTCATAGTTTTTTTTTACTTTTTGCTTTTGAGAATTGGTTTACAGACCAGTGATAGGGAAATTAAAGATTTTTCCTGAGTGTACACTTTTTGAAAGTAAATTGATGCAGCTATATTTTCGACCTTTAAAGTTAAAAGAGACTCCCTTAACTTGGCTCCTGATGAAATATAAAAACACTGTGAGACGAAATGGTTTTCCGTATCTTTAACACACTATTTTACATTTTGACTGCAGCATATTTAGCATCGACAACTTACACTGACTGTACTAATTGTGCCAACAAAGCCTCATGAATAACCGTGTGGATTTATTACGTTTTCGTATTTTGAAAATTCGCAGTAGAGTCTCATAGTATTTGCTAATAAGTTTTGGGTTATAGTGTGTAGTATAACAATGTTGAATCCAAAAAGCTTCCTTAAATATATCTTCACTTTCACACCACTTTTAATGCGGTAATGAAATATTTATTAAAATGTTTTATACATTATACTTTCCGCTTTTATCTCTCTGTAGTTAGAGGAATATATGTGGTCACCAAAACTGCATTAATCAATGTTACTTATTTACTCCTGGGCTTGTGTCATGTCAATAAAAGCGCATAACTGTCATTAATCATAAACATGAAGTGAATTTTGTAAAGAATCTGAAGTATTCATGTCTTAGATTTTCTCCTGCGCTTTTGTCATGTCATTAAAAGCGCATTACTGTTATTAATCATAAACATGAAGTGAATAACGTAACGAATATAAAGTATTTATGTCTTAGATTTTCTCCTGCGCTTTTGTCATGTCGATAAAAGCGCTTCACTGTCATTAATCATAAACATGAAGTGAATTACGTAACGAATATAAAGTATTTATGTCTTAGATTTTCTCCTGCGCTTTTGTCATGTCAATAAAAGCGCATCACTGTCATTAATCATAAACATGAAGTGAATTACGTAAAGAATCTAAAGTACTCATATACACAAATATATGTCGGTCAGGATCAGGCACATTTCAAAATAATTTAAATATAATTGAGCTATACATGAAATCAAATTTATAAATAAACGTTACTGAGAATACTATCCGAATTTTAAAATCGATCAGTTCACAATAATTTAAATAACATTGGGCTATACATAAACATTAATATATATAAAACAAGTTACTGAGATTACTTTCCGAAATTTGAAATCGATTTAAGAAAATAAACGAAATACACATGAGCGACAAGTCATAACGAGAGCGCCGATGGCGTTGAAAGTCTATTTGCAAGATACAGGAAAGTATCTTCTGAAGTAAATGTTAACGGATTAGTTGTCTAAATGAAAATGTAAAAGGCAATCAAAAAGATTTTTTTATGAAGAACAATACTATTGCCAAGCAATAAAAGTCCCCTACATCGCATGAAGCAGTAATATAATTGTCTCCCGTTCTTTTCAAGGGACGTAATTCTTTTATGTTTTCCTTGTAGATGTTTTTTTTTAAATAAAAATAATGGAATCCCAATATTTCTAGTCACTCGCTTTTGCCAATAACGTAATTGTTTTACGCACGCAATTTGTTGTAGTTTCTAAGAACGTTTGTTTTCACGTAAAACGGTCTTCCAAAATCAGGCAAGGCTTCATCAACTAAATTCAACATCATATATAGTTTTAAAGATACTTGATGTTCATACATGTATTCAGTTTTCAGTGTACACATCCTAAATCAGATGCACTTACACGGTTATCTATGAGCACACATTGGTTGTTTAATTAACCGACTTACATGATTCATTTAAATAGCAAACCCATGTTCAAAATTTAAGGAAAAAAAACAATTTCCAACGATATATGACGGTCTCCGATGTTACACTTTTCTGCACACAAACCTGCAGTTTCACTTTATTTTAAATTGTATATGGTCGCTGTAGCTCAGCATATAATAAAGCATACGCTTTTAATTGTTCATGACTTTCTCGGTATCTTACCGTATTGTAAATAATAATAGTAGTATTATTGTAATCAGTTAATATATACTTGTCATCGTTGTGCCCTTTAAGCAGGTATATTTGATCTTATTCCTCTTTTCAAAACAGATTAAACGTTCATAAATCAAAGGCTAGAATAAAATCCAGAAGAAGTAGTACTAGAAAAAACACGGGCTTAATATAGTTATGTAGTAGTAGTCCTCGAAAAGTGTTCGAAGGAAAATATTAACGTCCATTTGTGAGGGTAACTTCTTTGTTTGTAGATCAAAGAAATGCAGTTCACACCGAATTACGCGCTGACATTGACTTTATAAAAAGAAAAAAAATAATTGAGGTGTTGTAAAATATAGCAATTCTGCCTTAGTTAAAACTGTGTTTTCGAAGCAAAAGTTGTGTAATTGCGACAAACTGAACAACGGGTCGTTTTTAATCCATTACCATTTGTATTGGAACAGCTATAGCCAATTGACGGACGCGTTAGCTTTCATACGTTTTTTTGTACTTTTTGCTTCTGAGAAGTGGTTTTACAGACCAGTGATAGCGAAATCAAAGATCTTTCCTTCATGTACACTTTTTGAAAGTGAATTCATGCAGCTATATTTTCGACCCTTTTTAAAGAGACCCCCTTAAATTGGCTCCTGATGAACAATAAAAACAATGTGAGACGAAATGGTTATCAGTATCTTTAACACACTATTTTACATTTTGACTGCAGCATATTTAGCATCGTACAACTTACACGGACTGTACTAATTGTGCCAACAAAGCCTCATGAATAACCGTGTGGATTTATTACGTTTTCGTATTTAGCAAATTCGCAGTAGAGTCTCAAACTATTTGCTAGGGCTGCAACGGATATCCGAAATATCCGAGATTCGCGGATCTAAACGAGGATTCGCGGATCTAACCGTGATTGGGAAAATCGGTTTCGAATCCGGATCTTATTTGAGTTTAACCTTTCCTTTGCGGTAATTGTTTCTTTCGACCTAATACTTTTCGTTAAAGTGTTTCTTGCTGTTTGAAAGGCTGACCGGTACGTAGTTTGTCACGATTATCGCTACTTTTTCGACAAAAACATGGTACTACACAGTCTACTTTCGTTTTCGATGTTGCAAAATGGCACAGAAGACAATTAACAATGCACCTTAACAATTAAAATCCTCGGTGTGGAAGCATTTCGGGTTAAATCAGCATACTAATACTGGCTTATATGTGGTCGTTACGAAGTATTTTATTGATACTTATTGCAGATTGCGTGTGATGCGTTTATTGCTTGTTAAAATACAGCGTTATTCATATTATATCTGACTGACATAGATGTGTTTAATATGAGACATTATTATTAATGTTTGTCGTTAAAATGCTTACACTTTTTCGCGTATGTGCGATTTTGAGAAATTTGCGGAATCTGGACCCGTGTTTAAAAGTGTGTTCGAACAACGTAAGTTCTTTTTTTGTGTTTTAATCTACTTAGTATTTTTTGATGCCGTTATTTCTACTTCCGCCACTGCTGTTTCGGCTGCAGCTGCATTTCCTAATGCTGCTAAAGTAGTAAACATATTAGTAGATGTGAAGTTTATAAAAATAATAATAGTTTATTTACTTTTTTCAGAAGAAATATAGAAGTTCTGGTGTTTCAAAACATAATTTTGGTTATAGCAATATAAATTAAAATTCATTTTGCGTATGTGTACTTTCAAATTAGGATTCGAACCGATATCCGATATCCCAGCCTTTGGATTCGAATTCGGATCCGATTGAAATTTTGGATTCGCAGCAGCACTACTATTTGGTAATAATTTGTTGGTTATAGTGTGTAATATTACAATGTTGAATCCAAATAGCTTCCTATAATATATCTTCACTTTCACACCACTTTTTAATGCGGTAACGACATATTTATTAAAATGTTTTAGACATTATATTTTCCGCTTTAATCTTTCTGTAGTAAGACGAATATATGTGGTCACCAAAACTGCATTAATCAGTGTTACTTATTTTCTCCTGGGCTTGTGTCATCTCAATAAAAGCGCATAACTGTAATTTATCATAAACATGAAGTGAATTGTGTAAAGAATCTAAAGTATTCATGTCTTAGATTTTCTTCTGCGCTTTTGTCATGTTAATAAAAGCGCATTGCTGTTATTAATCATAATCATGAAGTGAATTACGTAACGAATATAAAGTATTCATGTCTTAGATTTTCTCCTGCGATTTTGTCATGTCGATAAAAGCGCATGACTGTCAGTAATCATAAACATGAAGTGAATTACGTAAAGAATCTAAAGTACTCATGTACACAAATATCTGTCAACCAAGATTGTTCTCTTCGACTTAAGTTACTTAAGAGATTAAAAAAGTATTTTTATCTTTAACAAAAATTAAATTTCTTAATTTATGGGTTTTATGTCGTCGTCTGATTTAAGAGTAAACTTATTATTTTTGTTTATATTATGTTCGGTCTTAAAATATGTACTGAATATAAACGAAGTTACTTTTAGGACAAAAATTACTGTTTGCCGCTTGAGACTTCACTTATTTTAATATGCTTAAGAACGATAAAGTATTCGTGTACTGCTTGTTATATTAATATAACTAAAACCCGGTCACTCAGCGCATTACGGATTAATCACGTACACAATGTTTTGAAAATCTGGTGGACGTGGTTGTCAGTGGTAATATCTGGTCACGGTTGGTTTGGCTGTGCTTGTGGACGTGCTTTGCACTTAGTCTGGTCGTCGGCGGCTGTTCCACTGCTGAAACATTGCCTTAGCACTGCTAACCACGTCAAGCCGTGTACAAGGTAAGAAAAAGTTTCGCGCGTGTTTGAACGTGGGGAAAATGAGGCAGGTTAGTGCGGCTAACCGCGGCCGTATCGCGTCTGGTCAGTGCTGATCACGTGTTAAGCACGATTGTAAAACGGGAACTCCGCTACCTTTGCAATATCCAGTCACCGCTCGACCTAGTCGGAAGAGCAGCTTGCTACGTATAAGATCGGCCGCGAAGGGCTGGTCCTTACTGATGGCGATCTTCTACAGTCCAAGTTCCTGTTCTGTTCTAAATTTAACATCGCCCAGAAAGAAGGGTTCCCCTGCAAAAAAGAAGCTAACTAAGTAAACGACCATCAAGCATAGGCCCCAGCTGAGGATGAATCCCTTAAAGCCTCACAGGCCCAGGTAAAGGTCAGTGTTTAGATAGAGTTCCATGCTCTTCCGCTGATGCCGACAATCCAGACTCTTTCCTTTAGGCTGATACTGACCATGTTGCTTCTGGAGAAACGGGGGCTGCTGTTATTGGTCAGTATATTTTATTTTAATCAATTCACTGTCTAATCATTTGCAAATTGTGCTTCCTGGTCATGTCCCTGTAATTGTAGGGCTTAATCATGTAGATCCGTAGTCCGAACGCATCGTCACCAACTAGGAAGTATGGTACATCTTGTGTGTCACCTGTCAGCGGATCCGGCTCTGAGAAACCTGCAATTTCATTGTTCTGCAGACCCTCCTTGAACCCACTATCATTGCTGATGTGGTCATCAAAGGTTGACCTCTTGACGCTTACGTCTATCACACATGAACGTGTAGTCAGAAGTCACGACTGCTAGGAGGATAATGCTGATGACGCCTTTATAGTCGTACCCAGTGTTTGCAGGAGCTTTACACGCAATTTGCTTCCCATCTATAGCCCCAATTACATGCGCAAAAAATCCATATCTCATGAGCATACTCGTGGACGTTGGCCTAACAGACTTCACGCACAACCAGACTAACGGTGTTGTGGGCATATTGCATCTCACAGATATTCCGTTCCACCCTCCTCCACCTTTTCATTCTTCTGCTTTAAGCAATGATATGTTGGGTCTGTATCAGTTGGTTTTTCTTGAGCTGAGAATATCCATGGAGGTCCATGTTCGTATTATAGCCGTAAATCGCCATGTGACCGTGCCGTTGGGGAATGGCAACGTAAGTTGTTATTGTGACATTAACATTTTTAATGTACTCATATTGTATGTCATAAAAGATCTCAAGTCTAGAATAAATGCGTTGTCCGGTCGTGATAATCTTCGTCCACGGAAAACTTGGGTCAGTTTTTATTGATAAGCATGATAAGTAAGCAAGATAACTTAAACTTATGTGTAATTTATAACTCGTGCCAAGGTTTCGATTAGGTCGTTTTCAAACGTTAATTTTTACTTTTCTGATATCTAAAGACCAATGATCCTATTATGAATTGTTCAAACCTTCTTTTTTATGGTTCGGTTATCTCAAGATTAACGGCATTACGAACAGCTATTTATCAGATTTATTGATAAGATATTCACAATGTCAAGTGTCCGCAACTATTCGCTTAAGAAGCAAATGATATTTTGTGCAACATTGTTATAAGGCTGTAATAACAATATACAGTTTTGCAATATTTAAAAAACATAAATAATTTGTCAAATGTTTTACCCTTATATGTGATTTACTAAAGACAAAAATACTGCATTTTTGAAAAAATATACATACTTTACCTTAACTAAAGACATTTTAAGAATTTAAGTTTTAGCATGAAAATAACTAAAGTAATTAAAACAATAAATGTCTTCACAATGAAAAACGCCTTTTATATTTATATTGTGGTACTATTGCTTGCAATTATTATTACTAAACAGCAACAAAATATGACTTCTAGGACTTCCACATTGTCGGATCCTTCTAAGTTTACTTGTCGATCACCTTTGCTGGGACTTCAAAATAATAAAGAAAACGTTATATCCAAAATTAATTTAAGATAAGTTATCAATAAATTAAGTATACATCTATTTAATGCAAATTAACCGATCACGCACTGCGACAGGTTTTTTACCAGTGAATAGTGAATAACTGTTAACACAAACATTTTATTTTGCATTTTTTAAATAAATTAAACATTAATTAAACGCTTGAAATGGAAATTGTAATAAATTGTAATATGTTTTTTTTAATGTATACAAAATTTAATAACAAGTATTTTCACTCATATATGGAATACTTAGTAAATAATATAACGTATACTCAAATTAAATTAACAGCGTAACTATTTTCCTGAACCCGTTTGAATAGTAGACCTACGCGACGCCTCCCGAAGGACCAGTATTTGTCTGGAGCATTACTTCATGGTCACCAAAGATTAAATGTAAATAACAAAAAAACATTAACCTATTAACTTTGTTCGGAGATTAATTTTGTCCAGTATATATTGATTTTCAAAGAACTTGGAAAACAATGTTCAAAAGAAATGTTCACACAAGAACAAAGTCTTAGGCTTAGCTCATATTTACGAGTTCAACATGGTGTTTGAAGGAAATAACTGTTTCTAGCCTTAACATGTTCTTACGGAGCGTGATATTTGTGACACGAATGTTGACAAAGAATACATCATGCGATAATCAGGTCAAGATCACTGGTTAACGTCAAAGAAAAATATATGAAACAAATGGCTTACAATCTCCTTAACCTAATTTGCCCAGCATATATGGATGTGTGTAATTCAAATAACACGACAAAAATGTCAGGTATTACCCTACATCTTGTCGCATTAATAAACAAGAATCTAGATCAAGGTCACTATAAATTACAAAAAGCAAATACTGATTCATATTAATGAAATTTGAATGAAGTTAAAAACATACTAAAATGTAACATTACATTTTCTGGCTGTGTTACCTAGTTTCAAATAGTTCGAATCATCGTTTTATCGCGACTCGTATCCGTATTTCGATAAAAAAAGTGGCTTAATAGTGCACACAGTGATTTATAGATAAACGTTTAAAGCCAGTTTAGACACAAACTTGCATACACTATACATAGTAAGGATAATATCGACTTGTGTGCGTCATCGGATATTTCGTTCCGTTGTTGGCAGATTTAATTACTTCTTCGCATAGAGTGACATAAACAATAAAGGAACTCGCCATCCGAGTTTTGATTAAAATTACGAACATGTAGAGGTAATGTGGAGAAAGTATAGATTGTATCTGATTCGATCCTACGCCGTTGAAGCATTCGGAACACTATGTTTATAATTAAGAGTGTCTATACTTAAAGGCAAACAATGAGTATAATAGTTTGCGTGTCATAATCGGTGAAATGTGCAATATTCTTTTGGCATCTTTTCAACTGAATATATTACTTTAAAAGTAGCTTAAATGTAACCTTGTTTACACAGGACACAACTAACCACCACTGCAGCGTTTACATGTAAAGTGTTATATATGGCTTATAAATACGGAAAAAAACGCGTGTGTGTTCTGTTGGAACATGTGAAATTATTTTTAAATGTGTTGCTTCATGTTTCACAATTAGTAAACAGTTTGTGTATACAACATAGGTAGAATCCTCAAAAGTATTGTTTTGTATTAAATTATTGTGTAGAATATTTCCAATGCATATGTCACATATTTTGTCAGGCTTAATGTTTTTCTTGTGGTGAAATGCGTGCTATCTTTTAATAACGCTCGGTTCTACAACCCGATGACTAATACGATAAACTTTTAAATCAACGTACACATGATAATACCAAACATGTCGATGTTGGAAAGATATAGCATTTTTATTGGAGTTTTGATAATAAAAGTATTTGCTGGTAAGTAATGATTAATATACTAGAATATTACAGTTTTGCTCTTGTGGTAATGCATTATTAACAATGTAATCAACTATTATTGTAAATCATGTATATAAAACTTTCTTGTTGTCAATAACCATGGAAATATTTTGTTAAACCGTTAAAGCCCTGGTTTAGTGAAATGACCAAGTTTCTTGTTTAGTATTGTTAATGTCTAAATGTCTGATTGTGAATGTAATGTCTGATTGTCTGATTGTGAATGGCTTAAACTGACTAAAAACAATATGGTAAATTTTATTCCAGAAGTATGTTTTGACGATTTAAAAGAATGGAGTTCTTGCAGCAAAAGTTGTGGCGGTGGACAAAGTTGTAGAACGCGCTGGTGTATGAAATATTTTCATATTGGGGCTGCGTATGCAAAGGAAACTTGTGAAAACTGTAATGAAATATGCCGTTATGGTTATGTTTATTCTGGTGGACAATGCCAGTGTCCATCTTGGAGAAAAGGCTCGTGCTGTGAAGGTAGGTGAACTTTTTTCATTTTATATTGTTTCATAAGTTGTGTGGGTATCCTTATTCTATGAAAAGGAAAATTTCGGAAATTCTTTAGAAAATACAATTGCTTAAAAGAGCTATAGAACAATCTTAGCACCTACACATTCTACATTATGTTGAAAACGATAGCCAACATATTTGCTTATATTACATTTTATTTAAGAATGGCTTGTTTAGCAAACTAAAATTGTTTGAAATCTAATTGATTAATATTATTAACGTGCTGTATAAGAAAGTATTATGTTAATGAAACCGACTTCTTATTGAGCTTGTATTATGTTCAAGACATTCTTTTGCATTGACTATTTGGTGAGATGGTAAAGATTTGTGAAGTCTAGAAACAGTAAGGTCAGGTAAATGAACATATAAAGAAAGATCAAAGCTGTGATATAATCAAAAAGTGTTTTTCCTGATTTATATCGTCACAGTTAAGTGTTTTCAAATATCCTTATAATGAACATTGGAAGCATTAATAAATATCTTAATTAAACTATCATTTGACAACATGTGTTGTATTTAAAAAGGCACATCGTGTGTCATGTTTTATTGAACCAGCTATTAAAATATATTTTTCAAAAACTTTAATTATAAGACTTCGGTTTTATTTTTATTGTTTTATGTTGCTACTTTTAGTGTTATTGTATGATGTTTGACATGTAAATGTGTACATTTTGGCTTAAAACCACATATGACATTGTGTTTTTCTTGTCATATTTAGATTGTATGCATGTCAATCTTCCACATTGTGTTCCTGGCAAGCAAGCATGTGTTGGTCAACCAGATGGAATAATGTGTACACAATGTGAGGAACCGTATTACTCTGGAGGGTTAAACATGGGATGTATTGGTAACTACCAAGAAAACTTCTTCTTTCTGAATCAGTGTAATGCATGTAGACATCAAGTATAGCTCCTTGCTGGCTTTTTTGTAATAAATAGTAAAGTGTATGAATACTTTTTTATAGAATTATAAACCATATAGAATTTAACTTTGTGTCAACGTGCGTATTTGTGTTAGGGTATTGCGCATTGTTTAGCCATGTTAGAGAAGCTTTCAGTGCGGATGGTCACGTAATAAAACTGGTCATATAAACATGGTTTGGTGCTGACGTTTGTTATTTAGATTTAATAGTTGCACATTTAATTTGCATCACTTTCCAAACTAAACCGGTATAAAACTAAGCTTTAATTTGTTATAGCAGTATTAGCAAATGGATTTATTATTGATTAAATATTGCTTCCTTTCACATGTGTCTTTCGAGTGTCATATTAAGTTATTTCTTTAAACATTTAAGAACTGAAAATTGTTTGACAGTTCGTTCAATATTATTAAATTAAAGAAATTCGTTAAAATAATGAGCATTATCGTAGAGGCAATGGCTTTGCTCACAGACTCCGAAAACGAATTCAAAGCATTTAAACAAAATGTGCCATAAAAACAATTCGTTGGCAAGAAATATCAGCTATTATATTATATTCGAAAGCGCGCGGTGAAAAATACCCATACATGTTACTTTACGATTATTACGGATGAATTGTTCTTTCTTGATTTTAATCTTGACGAAGACATATATCCATCTATTGCGCGTGTACAAACCTTTAAATGAATGATTACCGAATGTTTAGTTTTTTTTTAAATTTCGATGTCATGATATTTTCGCTATTTGCTTCCGTAAGTTTTCCATTATAAACGTCGTCGGCCAGTTTTTTTAAAAATAATTTGGTATTAAGGTGTTGCGTGAGATTTGCAAGACGATTGAAATCGTAGGACAAATCGGATGTCTTTTGAACATGTCACGACATAACGGCTTTGAATCAGAATATTGATACCGACCCATTATTATGGATTCATTTTTGATTCATTAAATGTACGTTTTCAACCAAAGCTTTCTACTATTTTTATGGACAAAATCATTGTCGATCGCTAAGTTTGACTGAATATCGGATCTAAAGTGAAAAGGTGCAAAAATTATGTGGATTAATCGCCATAATCGTGTGCGCCGTTTATTTTATGTACGCAATGTATATGGCACTTTTAATAGTTTTATTCTTTTTTTCGAAGGACGATCGCCAAACTGGTTCGATATCATGTTCTTGTATTATGTATTATTTGTTTTTCATGAAGCAGATTAAAGGCCATATTTTTGCGTGAATGTGTATTTGTGTTTGCTCAGACTTTTTTAGGTGCGATTGTTTGCCTCAGTTTAAAAAACTTAATAGTTAGATTAAGGAGAATAGTGCAACACAAGCAAAAATCGGTAAAAGCAAAACTATTACCGATCTTTGTGCACCCACAAGTCGATATAAATGGTGGCATTAAATATAACAATTATGAACCCATTTCGGTAAGCCTTAACTGTGTCGGTGTGATTTAGTATTTGAAGATAACTCTAACCATTATATTTTAAAAATCGTTTCTTTATTTATACTACCGAGACGAAATTCGTGAAGTAGTATAAAATCATGCATCCACATAGGCTTCTTCGTTCAAAGGGAATGCTATAAAACAATGTTTGAGGTTCATGTAGTCGAAATCCGGTCGTCGCCATTAAAGAAAAACGATTGCTTTTGGAAAACACTGAGCCTTTATAAACAGTTTCTTTGTAGATAAGTTTGCAGATATGTTGTCATAACACGAAGTGAATGAGTAAAGTTTTATGAACTTCTCAAACCACTTTAACTGCAAATTTGTATGTAGGATGCTTCACAAATTTCTCAAGAAGTTGTGATAGAGATCGAGACGTATCATTTTCACTAACCGCGCCCCTATATAAAACAAATATCAGTGCTGAAAACCCAAACTACCGCGTAGATCAATGCCGTTAAAGATTTTTTATAACTCCCTCGAATATATTTGATAGACAGAGCAAGACATAAAATTGCTATAAATTTGATCTCCCAGAATATAAAACTCACTCTGGATTTATTTTCTGGCTAACGTTCACGTGAGTTGATTGTGGTTGTTCAGCAGTAGTTGCCCAGAAAGTAAAGGAAGATGTCAGTGGATGTCATGGAAAAGTTTGAGTTCTTGCAGTGCCTCTTGTGGTGACGGAGGGCAGCATAGATCACGAGAGCTGTGTTGCGCTTCTGAATGGGGATATGATGAATGCTTAAACAAATGTGATCTTAGTCGTTATGATTCTTCTCAGAGTCGTGATTGTAACACGGACTGCTATAATGGCGGATTATTCATGTCATGGGGTTGCAATTGCCTAGATCCTTTTTTCGGAGGATGCTGTCAAGGAGGTACATTTATTTCTTTTGCGCAAAACATCCCCTGGTATATGATGACTATGACTATAAGTATTTGATCCATTTCAAAAATCTATTGAATCTCCTAATAGTGTAAATATGCACATATTGGCGCTCACACACACACACACATATATATATATATATATATATATCGACGATTGGATATTTTTTGTTTTGTTTTTGCCATCATAATATTATGAGTTTGTTGCCATATTGATATTGTTTGGGTACATTTTTTTGTCTTCTCCAATGTTTGCTATAGATTGTTTCCTATCAACGGTATTTCTTAATAGCCCATATCTAATGTCGTATAAAATGTGTCTTGCAAAAATAAGATTTTGAATTATTTGCAAGTTTTAACTGGTTTGAATAATTCGATTGAATTATATTTGGGATTGTTTGTACTATACTTGCCTTCGTTGAGGTTGAATGTTGGCTTACAGGTAAGATGATTTATAATTAAAATTAGCACTAATACTTTTCTTGTTCATGCTTATTCACTTCATAGTTAAATATTGTTAGCAATATTTACCAATTAACGATATGGTTTTGTGTTATTTATCAGATTTATTTAAATTTAAACTTATTTAGCTATTAATCTATCGTTCCGATGTGGTGTGCCAAACTTTAAACTTGCTTATATTAAAGTGTGTGATGTTTGTTTCATGACAATCGGTCAGATGTCATGAATAAAAGACTATCTGAGTGTAATATTCTGTCTTTATAATGTTTTTTTTGCATTATTTAAACAGCCGAGAGAAGCGGACAAATATGACAAATACTATGAAAAGGTGGTTTCAAGAGTTGCGAATTAGGTCGACAATTCAGGACATTTGAGTCATGCGTTTTTAGAATTTACAAAGCTTTTTTTCAAACCTGCAATGATCATGCCACAACGGGCCTAAAATTTAAGAATATTTTATGCATAATGTTTAATTCTAAATTGCTAGATTAAAATCAGATTAGACAGCTACTGTGAAAAACAACAACAACAGCAAACCATTATCTCCTTCACTCAAAGTCAATAAGGAAGTCATTCAAAGTACTTGCTGTAAGAGTATTTGTCTCTTTCAGGAAGTATGCAGGTGTATAATAAATTATGCAACATATTTTAGTGCTACAAAGGCATGCATTTGCATTCTTCATTCATCTGCGTTAAAGAGATAACAATGTTAACTAAGACATTATTTGAATAGATTTTAATTTAATTAATCAAGTTCATTATGGTGTCGACCTTAATGGATATACTATACAGATGGACACCATATATTAACGTCAAACTACATGAGGAGAACGCATCGAGTAATTGCACATTGCTCGTTCCACTGTTTAGTCATGTCTCGGCAAACATGCAGTCCATTATTCGTTGTATTATCTCATGTTTATGACAGGCTAACATCTATATACGTCCGTCGCATGCGTCATATTACGTCGTTACCTTTGGGCACATGATTTTGCACACGTTCCTGTCAGAAATTGCACACATCACCATTGAGTGTTTCAATGTAATTTAATTTATCCTGCCTTTGTTGTAAACATTGACCGAATAAAGCAGGGTCGGATAAATTAGTTGATCTCCGGCAGTACCTCACGTGACCGCGATCTAACCGTATAACGTATTCATACGCGCCGATTAAACCGTTATAGCTTTTGACCTTTTACAAAATGTACATGCGAAGGTTCTTGCGAATAGTTTTGTAAAAACAAAATGATCTTATAAGTAATAAATGCGTAAAATTTACGCAAACATATGGTAATGAAGTAATCAATTTTGCCTTTAAATTTATTTACACATAACCTTCAATATACGGCGTTTCTTTATATAAATATAAAGGTTACACTCCACTAATACACACAATATACTATTTCAGTCGTCTGCATTTTTTTTCAAAGAAATATCAATTAAAATTTTAATAAAATAAAATAACACTATATTTGAATGGAAAAATGTCGGACTATATTGATCAAATGTATTTTGATGTAATTTGGGAAGATTTAATGGCTGAAAAAGAAGAAAATAAGGATGCAACTGTCAAAACTAAGGAACAATATGTTGATAATAACAGGAAGGATGAAATCAATAAGGAAAACTCTACAGGCACGGTGAACATTGAAAATGTAGGTCTTAACAATGTTGAAAACTTGAAAACAATTGTCACTGAAATAAGTCTATCTGATTTTCAAACAATGTATGGCATTGATTTTAATGACTTTGACTGCCATGAGCCCTCCGAAATTGACCAGATAAATACCTCTCCAGTTAACAAGCCCTCATCCCTCAATGTAAAGGACTGTTTTAAACAACTTACAAATGATGAAGTAAAACAACAAATATGTCAAGCGGACAACAAGAACACTCTAAAAAAAACAATGATTGATGTAAACAAATTCAAAAGATTTTTATTGACAAAACAAGAAAAAAGGGAAATACATGACATAGGCCCCGATATGTTGGACGAATATTTGGCAAATTATGTTCTTTCAGTTAGATAATGTGATGGTTCGGAATATGAACCAAGCACAATAAGAAACATGATCTCAAGCATTGACCGGAAACTCAAACGCAACAAATATCCTGTGCAAATAATGCAAGAAACCAACACCAATCACTTTCAGCTGACAAGGGATGCTTTAAAGGCAAAACAAAGAACTCTTAAAAAAATGGGAAAGGGAAACAAACCAAATGCCACAGATCCAATAAGTGACGAAGAAATCGATATACTCTATGACCGTGGAATCCTGGGCGGTACATCGCCAAAGGCTTTATTAAACACACTGTGGTTCAACAATTGTGTTTCACTTGGATTACGAGGAACTACGGAGAATTATAATTTGAGGTAATTATCCCAAAAACAGACACTTATTTATCAAATATTATATTGAACTGTCTTATTGCAAAGTCAAGTGTAAACTTTCTGCTGAGACTTGAACTCAGATATCCCTATCTTTATGAAGACAGGTTGTTCTCCATTGAACTACAGAACTGATTTTACAATTTAATGGCTTTGCAATAAGTATTAAATATATCAGCAACAACTATCAGATGTATCATGATCACAATATCCAGCAATTAAGCTATCCTTCTTTTATAAAGTACCAGAAAATGGAACTTTCTTCATAAAAAACCCCACAATTATCCCAATTTTAATGCTGTAAAAAAAATCCCATTTAATAATTTTTATTTTTATTTTTATATAAATGTAACATTTTGATAGTTTCCCTATGCAGCTCTTTGGCTTGAACCTAAATCAATATAATATTGACAACTTGAAAACACTTATTTAACAATCTTTAAATCTTTTGTAGCGGCAGACAAAAACTCGCACAGGCGATATTGTGTCCGATATCCGGAAAGTAAGGCCTAAAGTTTGGGCGACCAGCGACCCACAGAGATGCCCTGTGAACATGTACAAACTTTATGCTATTAAAAGACCTTTAGATTTTTTGAATCCTGAAGATTCATTTTATTTGGCCACTAGAACAATTCCTGCCACCAATGAAGATGACAAATGGTTCACAAAAAATAGAGTAGGAGAAAAAAACTTGGAAAATTATTGAAAGTTATGTGCGAAGAAGCTGGTCTTGACAAAAACAAGAAACTTACTAACCATGCAACACGGCAGACATTAGTCTCAAAACTTAGGGACAATGGTATAGCACCGACGGACATTATTCAGATATCTGGACATAAAAACATGCAATCTGTCCTGAATTACTCTTCACTGTCAGAAACAAAACATCGCCAAATTTCTGAAATTTTAAATAAAACCAACAATAAAAAGATGAAAAATGAAAGCATGACGACCATCACAAAAAAATGTACCTCAACTGATGTTCAAAAATCACTGCATCTCCAACAACAGGAAGCTTCATTTCTCCCCGAAGCAACTGACCCACATGTTCGTCAAGTACACGTCTCAAATCTGCCATCTTCTGGGACTCCCACCGTGACAGCAGCTTCAAACGTCTCCGTAAACATAGATGGACGAATCAATCAAAGCGTCCAATCCTTATTTGCAGGCGCAACTGTTAATATCCACAATTTTTCAGTTTACATGAAATAATTCACGTGAAGTGTAAACGTTACTGCAACTCACTGTTCATCCGTTTTAACAAACACTTGTTTCAGTCAACGACCTTGAACTTGAACAAAAATTTAGTTTTTGTTTTGATATTGATTATTTTTCAATTTCTAGCAAATGAACATATTAAATTTTGAATTAATTTTTCAAATTTATATATCTTATATATATATCTACCAAAAGAAATTATTAAAATGACAGTTTAATGTGGAACTATTTTTTACGTGTCACAATCGGTAGTTATTTGGTCGAAAGGAATGTTGTGTACATGTTGGAGGCCCGACTCGAATAATTATTGTGTTATCCCGATTAATCATTTGTCATTGATAAAATGTGTTAAAGACACAAATTAAAATGAAGCAGGATAAATCGAATACATGGTTGGTGCCAAGATGGAGAAAGTTTAAAGCTAAAGCTCGCCCTATTTTCTTTTTCTAAGCCTCACCGGATAAACTTTCTCCATCTCTGCACCAACCATGTATTCTCTATATATTCGCTTGCTACTTGGTCAGTACAATGTGTTTTTGTCGCGGACGCCGTTTGGCATCCGAATTTATAGCGTGTTGTTCAGAATATTTAACGGACATTGGAAAACGTTGTGTTAGAGTTTAATCAACAATTATAAATCGTAATGAAAACTGGAATGGACTTGTGTTCGTTATTGTGTTTAACTGACAATATGACACAATGAATCAGCAATGACATGTGTAAATTTGCAATACATGAACATAAATAATAACATTAATCTATAGTGTCAGGTGCAAATAATGAATACGATGCCCCACTTTATCAATCCTCAATATGTCTGTCAATACACTGCACTAGAAAATCTTAAAATATCAAATGCATCGAAAATATGGAAGTTGTTGTTGTTATGAATTATTTTGTATTGTATTTCAATCGGTCCGCAATTGTCGTCGCCTCGCTATAAATCATTTTGTTTTTGTTGCTCTAATGTTTTCACATATATACAAAATTGTAACAGCTTGGATCGTTATTACGTACATGTTTTATATACGGCGCAAATATTAGAAAATACACCTAAATGCAGCTTAATTAAATTATGTTTTCGTTATTTTAAATGTTCCTTTTTTCTGACTGCTTAAGCACTTAATGTAACATGAACAGTTATTTGCTAACAGTAGTCGATTCAGGTGGGACCTCTGATTAATTTTAATAAGTGGCACGGTCTTGTTCATAACATAACGACATACATGCTTGCAAGTCCATATTAAGTAAATACCTACTAATTATTTAGAATGTACCTACTAATTCTTTATTAAGAACCTTGGACAATTATATATAAATATTAAACGATTAACTACTAAATTATATGATATAGTTTTAATCATTTAGTAGGTCCTCACTTCATCTGAATTTTAACCCGGATTTTACGACATTCAAAGACCTTTAAAATTATGGCAACATTGTTAACGTCGTTCAGACAAAATTGTGTTTAAGCCAAGTGGGCTCGCCTCTTTAAACTGCTGATAAGGTATTTGTATTAAACTCTAAGTTGTTTGTAGATTTTCTATTTTGATAAACATAAAAATGGACTGTTCACATAGATTTCAAGTGTTTTTTTTAGAATTTATTCGTTTATTAACCACACATCAATTGTTAGTAATCTCGATCCATAAATCGGTTTCCAACGCATTGTGTTTTAGAAAGGATATTTATTTAGACATGATGCAAAAAATGTAATTGTGAACATTTAAAGTCTGTGTAAACAATTTGTGATATTGTTAATGTCCATGGCTACCAAAGCTATTCAATCTTTGTTTAAATGGCAGACGCCTTTTTTAAACAAAATGACTCATTTTAGAAATAGCAATATGTTGTAAGTAAGATTTCGGGTAAAGCATGCAAATGTTCGAAAGAGCTTGCGAAAATGTAGTATGTTATTTCAAAATTACTTAACGATTGATACGAACGTGTAATGTACTTCCTCAAATTACTTCAGACACATAACCTGATATTTCGTGTATAGTTACTCATTACATGTAGCAAATGATTAATAATTACCAAAACATGTATTATTTTGCAGAGTAAAGTGTGGGTTACAAATGATTTATTTTTAAAATTTGTTTATAAGGATAGTAATTTGTTAATTTACAAACAATTTATGATTAATTAAAGATGCCGTAATACCCCTTGTATTGTGAATTTTTTTGTTAAATGGTTCATTATTGTATTATGAATATTACAGACCGCATTCGTTGTGTTAATATTCATATAAGCGTGGTTTAGACTTTGATGAATGATTTATCAAAGCTTAACAAATGAAGTGCTAATAAAATATCACAGGTTACATAACGTGTACTACTTTTTACTACCGGACTGTCACTGATTCTGTTGTTAAGGAAGTATGAACTTTAAATCTTATCTACTGACTTTGGTTATCCCGTAAATAATTTTAAATCAATTTTAAAATAACGATACTGGCTTAGACGGCTGTTTTAGAGTCCTGTTCTCGTAGTTAAAGGTCGTAAATAAGTATTCAAAAATGCAACAAAATCAATGATTTGTTTTGTTAAAATTGAATATAAATTGATAAAACATCGTCTGAAGTTTATATTTTCAATAGTTTGTTTGCGTCTTTAGAAGATAGTAGGTTTTTATGCAAACTCTGAGCCTAGATTAAAAGGACAGTTTTTGATTAGTGAATTTACTTTAAAGATAAAGCAGCGTAAAGTTTATAAACAAACCTACTACTATGGAAGTTTCTTGCAACATATCACTCATCATATCGAACTGAAAGATAAGTAGAACCAATCAGCGCATAGAAAATTTATCTCTTAATTCAGTGGAAAATAAATTTTACGTCCTGATTTACTTATCTAACAAACTATTATGCACGGGTTCAACTATTGCGCTGATAATAAAATACAAATATTGATAACTGTTGAAAGGTCAATTTAGGTTACCCTTCTGTTGAAACATTAAATAATATCATCCTATCAAAGCAGTTTAAATATTTATCTTTTTTAGCCGTTTAACTGTTTGAATTCATAACGAGTATTTGATTTTTTGTATCCCAAGCCAAACTGCGTAGTAATATAGAAATGATAAACCCCCTTCAGTGAGCGCGTGCGTGCGTCTAACCTTCCATCTGTCCGTAACACAATTCTGTGTGCAAATCCTCGCGCATTTGGCATACATCGATAGATACTAACAAATGCATTATATCCCAGTGCTTCAGCGCACTTTGTGAATATTTTGCGAAAACATAATTTTTAAGACGTGTGTGCCCTTGTCTAACATAACAGATATATCTTCATAAATTGGCGTAGTACTTCAATCCGGTATGAAGTTGGCTGTTGAGGTGTAGTATCTGATCTCATTGGTTTTCATCACTTGGTATAGAAATATGAATAAAACCCTTGCGACATATCTTTTTTGTACTTGTGAAGCGATCATTTGCAATATATTTTGGTCGGTTTGTGTAAATTCGTGGTATTAAATAACTGATAAATAATGTTTAAAAAAAAAGATTGATTCTCGTAGATTCAGTTTTGCTCGAGTCGTTTCAATCATGGAAAAACCTTCAACTTTGTTACTTTTTTAATAAGCATTATATCTTATTCGAATTTCTACAAAGTATATAAATGAATACACATATTTTTTATCTTAGACCTTTTACATTTCTGCGATTAAGCTGTTTTCATCACGCGATTCGAGTCATGTAATTTATTTGCTAACATACAAAAAAAATGATGACTAATGTGTTTTATTTTAATTTTCTCTGAAGAAACGATAAATTTAGAATTATACAGAGACAACGAAATATTCTTACAACTTTAAAACCACATAAATCTCCGCGTATCGCTCTGACTTATTGGCTTTTACAGTCAATGGGGTTTAACAACGTATACCACATTTGTGCGTTTATTGAAATACTCTGTTATGCTTTAACCGCACACTGCAACCGATATCCGGGCACAATTGCGATCGCTTCAATTGAAGCTTTTCGTTAAATCCGGAAAGTCGTTTAACATATGTATTGGATATCCCATTTTCTAATATGGTTAATCACGCCTAAAAGAAGTGAATAAGTTTACAAAATGAAATTATTACTTGTGTTATATTTGTTTGCAAACAACTTTAAATTGTGTTCTTTGTGGTTCTTCGATGGCTGTTCGGGAGGTGTAGATCAATGTGATTGGTTTTCATGGGAGACTTGGAGCTCATGCAGTGCAACGTGTGGAGGTGGAAGTCAGTCACGAAAACGGTCGTTATGTTGCGATACGGACTGGGAATTTGATGAATGCAAACGCAACTGTCATTTAGAACATGAAGATTCGTATGAGACCCGTGATTGTAACACGCAATGTTATAATGGCGGATGGTTTTTGTCCTGGAGTTGTAAATGTCCAGATATTTATCATGGCAGTTGCTGTCAGGAAGGTAACCATTGTTATATAGTATTGAAAAGGTTGTAGCAGTAGTAGTGGTAGTAGTAGTAGTAGTAGAAGTAGTAGTAGTAGTAGTAGTAGAAGTAGTAGTATAATGAGCAGTAGTAGTAGTAGTAGTAGTAGAAGTAGAAGTAGAAGTAGTAGTAGTAGTAGTAGTAGTAGTAGTAGTAGTAGTAGTAGTAGTAGTAGTAGTAGTAGTAGTAGTAGTAGTAGTAGTAGTTGTAGTAGTAATAGTAGTAGTAGTAGTAGTAGTAGTAGATATACCACCGGAACTTAGATTAACCCATTTTACATCATTCAAGAAGAGTAGTATTATTGATTTACATATGTAGCTTGCTGACAAAGTTCTAAGACATATTATCAGAGTCGTAATAATTTTTTTGCTTGTGTAAATAATTTGTGTACATAAAAGTAACACATTTTCCTCATGATTATAAAATCTTCATTCATAATTTACTTTCATTCATTATGCACATTAAAATCAAAAATATTAATCGATTAAGCTGCCTTTTCCCCATGTTTAACACGTTGTTAAATATAAATATAGGCGCTGTCCACAAATTATATATTTTGGCATGTTACAATTAAATCAGTTGTGATGGCGTCATTTTATTGAGAAAAATGAATCGGAAGAAATACGTTTATTTATATTCAAAAAATTGTGAGAATTGAGTAAATACCATTGTGATTTGAATGCAGTGTTCTTACTTGAAACGCATCATATGCTATCGCATGTATAGTAAAATTACGATTGATCAGGACCAAATTGAATATTTGTGTTGTTTCAATTTTAGCGGTAAGATGTGTATAAGGAACAACTACTGGCAATTTAGCTTTTAGCAATTATGGTATATAATTCATGCATTCACGTGTAGACCCCTGTGTTGTTGTTCTAGACAGTAATGCAGTGTACTTTGTGAAACGAACGGTGTGCTCTGTCGAAAAATATTAAGGTGTTAATAACCGCATCGCAACCTCCGTTTTTCATGTTCAGCAAATGATTGCTAACTGGCGCCCGCGGATTTATTGATGAAATATCAAATGAAATCAATGGCTTATTATTCCCGTGTCTTTCGATAATCTGTATAGATGCCGTTGTTAGTGGTTCTTTATTCCACGATGCAGATACATGACCGATAATAATTGTTTGAATGTGAATTATCTCGTATGCAAATTGCTTGTTATAGATTTTTTTATTTTCTAAGAATCAAAACAAATAATTTCGTTAACTTACTATAATTTTATTTTACTGTAAGTTATGTTTATAATTCAGTTTTCGAAGTTCCGCCTCTCGATAATTGCTTAAAGCCACACACCTTGAAATGAAATACATGTTAATAAATACATGTAGATGCACTTTGAAAATGTGCGTAATTGTCATTAAATCTATAGCCTAATTAGCAAGTTATTTATTTATTTATTTTTAATTTTAAAACCATATATTCTTTATTTCCTCCGATATCGAAGATTCGACAATTTCGACGATTTTAAACCGAAAGTAGGATTTCTAGACGTATACGTCCATTTCAACAAACGCGATTATTTTTAAGTTGTAAAGCGCCAAAAGACGGATTTCTACCTTGTAACCAACATATATATTTAATTGGAATAGATAAAGTATGCTTCTTATTTATACTTAAATTATCTTTCCTTTCAAGGTGTGTGGCTTTAAATATCGCTTCATGATTTACGTTATCGCATTCATTTTCGTGAAGTTATATTAGAGCAAACAATGAAATCAGCTTTTTTGTCTCAAGGGAAATACACTCAATACAAAAACGCTTGAAGCTTACATAACTAAATGCCTAGCTTCGTAATTGGAGTAATTTAAGTACTTTACAATATCACTTACAATTGATAAACATTAAGTTGCAAATACGTACATTTACATTTACGGTCGAAGAGAACGCTTTGAAACGTGAATTAAACTTCTAAAACTACCTATTTTTAATGTAGAAAGGTTTCCATCAGTTGTTTTTTTTCATTAATAGATCAATTAATGGGTATAATCCAAAAATATTATATAAAGTATCCTTTATTTAAATGACTTAATTTCTTCCAACAACATATTGATTAAGTAAGGAGTAATTGGTTATAAAATTAATGTCAAAGTGTTATTTTTATTTATTTAAGATTAAGAACATTTAAAGGTTTAGTATACTATTGACAATGAGTTCATGCTTTTTCTCTATTGTACCCAATATAAAAAATCAATTTGTATCATTTGCACTGAGCCCGCGTTCTTCTATTTGTACAAAAACGTATTTAAGTATTTCTACAGAAGTGAAGGAAGTGAAAATATGTCGATACCGAATACGTATAAACATGGCGAAAACACGCAAATATGTTGAAGTAGACAATTGGATCTCTGATATCAGCGGCAAGTTAAAGGGATCTTTTCACGCTTTGGTAAATTGACAAAATTGAAAAAAGTTGTTTCAGATTCGCAAATTTTCGTTTTAGTTATGATATTTGTGAGGAAACAGTAATACTGAACATTTACCATGGTCTAATATAGCCATTATATGCATCTTTTGACGATTTTAAAACCTAAAAATTATAAAGCGTTGCAACGCGAAACGATTGAATAATTTGGAGAGTTCTGTTTTTGTCGTTAAATTTTTGTGAAACTACGAAGATTGCTTATTTAAGGTATAAAATACGTAGGTTTATCTACTCGGCGGAATAGCTCAGTAGGCTAATGCGTTTTTACTTCAGGACTCTGGCAGGACTCCAGGGGTCACTGGTTCAAAACCTGGTCCGGGCAATGTTCTTTTCCTTTTTTTAATTTTATTCTTGATTTTTTACTGGAGCTTTTACGATCCAATGTTTACATTTATCGATATAAAGCATTTAATGAATTAGTCAAAAAATGCCAAAATCTGTGAAAAGGCCCCTTTAAGCGTACTTCCTTATTTACTTATCTCACAAACTTGAGACTTACGATTTGAAACAACGCTTTGCTGATAAAAGAGCAATGTTGTTTAAATTTGAAGAATAAGATGTCTCCAACGTGTAATTTGAAAACTGCTGCATCACAAATACCTACGAGGCTATGCTACCAAACAGATCGACAGAGCGACATCTACCTAAGGTTATCATCAACTGCACGCTTATTTTAAATACCTGCATATATATCATGTAAATCACACTACAATCGATGTATGAAATGTAGGGCGATTAATTTAAATGAATTAATTATTGTAATCTGTAAATTCCTTAAAAATATCTCATTGCCTTTCCATTGGTTGAAGTTCAGTGAAGATGTAGACATGTTCAATGAAAGTGCTCATTTTAATTTCATAATTTTCGAGCGTAATTTCCCACGTTTATCAAACAGCATAGCATGTTTGAGCGAACAATGGTTTCGACAATGACGTAATAATACTAAATAGACCCTTTTAAAATTCACCATATCTAGTTCACTTAATAAACCGAATCGAGGACGAGACTTTTAATTTGGAAGCTGGGATCGGCGATTTAGAGGCATGTTTTGTTCAGTGGATAAAATATTAAATAAAATAGCAAAGTGTTGTTTGATTTGACGCTAGACTCTTTAAAGTTTAAGCAACTTAATTTTGTCTAATGGAATATTCTTCATTGCTTATAATGCAATAAATATCTGGAAACCCAAAATTCATAATTCGGATACTTCTTTTCCCTGCTGAACATCAGTGTTTTAAATCCATATTTAAATCATTTTATACGATGGGTAATGCACATAACAATGATATTATTTCAATATTTATGATTAGAATTATGAAGGCAAACATTCAGTTTATATTTTTGCAGACAATGTTTGGTTTATGAACATTAAACACCTCTAATCGGAAAAATTGTTCATTAAGTAGGTTTAATAAAATTGCTAGTTATATATGCGGAATGCGTGCCCAATTTGGTATATGTCATTTTACTAAATAATATTTTTTAATTCTGAAAAATGTAATTGTTTGATTATCGTGTCAGCCCAGGATTTGACGAAACATTTAAAGCCACACACTTTGCCCCTGACTTTGAAATGAGATACGTGTTAATCAATACATATATATGCAATTTGAAAGTGTGCAAAATTATCATTAAATATATAGCCTAGTTAGCAAGTAATGTATTATTGTTCAAACAGTACAGCTTTTAAAACCGAAAGTATTATTTCTAGACGTATACGTCCATTCATTTCGACAAATGCGATTATTTTTAAGTTTCAAATCGCAAAAAGACAGATTTCTACCTTGTAACCGCAAGATATATTCTAATTGTCATAGATAAAATTAAATCTATAGCCTAGTTAGCAAGTAATTTATTATTTTTCAAACGGTACCGCTTTTAAAACCGAAAGTAGGATTTCTAGACGTATACGTTCATTTCGACAAACGCGATTATTGCTAAGTTTTAAAGCGCTCAAAGACGGTTTTATACCCTGTAACCACCATATATATTCTAATTGGCATAGATAAAATATGTTATTTATACTTTCATTTACTATGACAAATAAAGTGTGTGCCTTTAAGCATCGAATTAACATAGAACAAGAAAAGTCCAATGATTTGGTCGTTCTTGATATCTCATTTGATTGTGCATTCAAAATATGCTTTTACGCATAAATCATCGGATAGTTTTATCATACTGTGACATTCAATTTATGTTAAAACAAATAGCCGATGCGTTGTTCGGAGTAAAACAAAGATTACTAAACAATAATATCTAAGCAAGTATCGAAATGCAGTAATATAAACAGTAACATTAATAATACTAACTTGAATATAACACCTCTGTACTTACTGTGTTTCTGAACTTCGTAAAACTCCATATAAGAGTCGATGGTTTGCTAATTATATTTCTGGTACTACTTAAGCAAAAAGACATGTGTTTCTGAAAAAAATCAATCACAGAGATAAAAAGTGGGCATGCTACTTCTTATACTTGTTTAGAACATCATGAGTAAGACAAAAATTAATGAGGATTTATTAAACTACTTGAATTAATAAGTGACCGAAATTGTACATTACCAATCTGATAACGATATTTTGTACTTTCGAATAAGACATTTGATTGGGAACTTAATACTGAAGATAATGTTCAATTTGTTTAATACCATTTACTGAACGGTAAATATAGTAGGTCTGATAACGTACCTTAAGAGTCTTGCGTTGTATTTATGGTAATAGCTTCTCAAAAGTTAACAGTACTTTGATTAATAAGCTTTTCCAGAACTTTCCAGAAGTCAATGTATGCAAATGTGAAATCAGGACTTACGTATACATGAGCAGTTCTCCCTTAGAAGAGATTATTAAAAAATAGCCTCCAACCAACCTAAGTCTCATACCGATTTAAATCAGAATTTTAATTGACTTTAGACAATTTAAACAATTATCATTTGAAAGAGCACCATATTGGTAAAATGATCAGGCAATTAAACGGAATGATTTGACAATGTGTGCATGTCTGTTCAGCCTATGCTTCATATACGTTTCCGAATTGGGATCACACGTTTCCGAGATCTCATACGAAGAGAAACAAATTTCGAAGGTAGATAAATCTTTGCAAATCACAGAATTAGAATCAACTTTAACTACTCGCATGTCCACCCTATAATAATACCGCGAACACGTATCAAATTCGGATAAATACTGTAAATTCTTAAGAAATTGTGCGGAAAATGGAAAAAATCATTTGAACATGAGTAAATTTTAATGAAAGGGAATTGACCCTATTAAAAATCATTTTCACTTAACGACATGACAATATGCGGATGACAAACCTGTAGGGATACTGCATATATTGTTTCATCTAATTCTAATCATGAGTTCATGTGATCTGACAAGACAACCGGGAGGTTAGGGTTTCAATCCACACCGTCGGAGCGGTCTTTAGATCTCTTTCAAAGACACCAAGTACTGGTTTTAGATCCAGGAAACGGACTCAAGAGGGTTTCAAATAAGCCTTAAACTTTCGATGCAAACGAGCTAAAATAAATAGGTTTAAACTTAAGGTAAGGCTGGAGCGGCGCAACCTGACAATGTATGCATGTCCAGCTAATGCACAGGACGAATGTCTTAAAATTCGGATGTTTGGTTTGAGAGATCAAACGCTGAGAGAAAATACTATTTTAATTGTAATGTCTCCTTGACGGGTCATTAGAGCGGAATGATCGGAAAATCTGGCCTTCATGGACTATTTACTCATTCTTACGAGGAGCATGGTAAAGCAATTACTTAAATCTGCAACATGAAAAAGCAGTACACGTATTTATAAAAGCTAATAATATATCGGCTGTTATTCTCTCTATTTAAATTGTTAGTTTTTTATAATTATAAAGCTGATATGGAAGTACAAATTAGAATTATGAACGAAAACCTGTATGTGCAATACACATGTTGCACTTTCGATTTAGATTGTATATTGTATATCTTTTATGATTATAATATTGAATAATGATAAGTAATTGATGTCATTTGATAATAAAATGCTCATTCTGTAAATGAATTTCAGTACATAAATTCTGATCATTCTCTCTTTGTAATTTGAATAGAGTTGACAGGTTGTGTTACTCATATTTGGGAATGTACTGTACAATTCACAATATTTTTAATGAAGTAGCTTTGTGTGCGCCTACAAACTTTGTTAAGGAGGATTGTTTCAACAGATTTTAAACTTACAAACACGTATCCAAATAGATATACCAGCTAACAAAAAATGTAAGGGGAGGTGCAGAGAGCTACACCATCTTATTAAAATCTTTAACTACAAGAACGCATGAGCCAATTTGAAAGCAAATTGTCAACGATTTATATGTACGAACCCGTCGTTGGAAATGGTTACATGAACTATAAATAGTATAAACTAAAGTGTGCTATTAATTAACTGTATTTTGTTTTGTTTTAAGTTAGGTTTGTGACTTAGTTAGTTAAACGATTATTTTCTAGAAATCGCCTTAATACTTTCACTACTGTATTCAAATTCATGATTTTGTTTCTCTGGAATGTGATGAATCAACATTTAAAGTGTATGTTTGCGAAAGCCGGTAGTCGTCATAAGATGAAAATAAGTACTTTGGGAAAACAATAATCCTTGAATAACAGGATATTTTTGCAAATACTTGCATGTACGTGCATATACCTTGTGATAATACACGTTTTGATGTTTGACTTTCTAAACATGCATCAAACTTTTGAACATGCAAATACATATGTATGAACGCTGCAACAGTTTATCCTTGCTCTTTCAAGCTTTTTTCGTCAACATACACTTTTGACAAAGCCGTACTTTTGCCGATCTTTGTGTAAGTTTTAATGAGATATACATGTAAAGTATGTTAAGTTTTTGGTGGTTTAGTTTTTGAAGTGTACGATAATAACTAATATATCACTTTTTGATTAACGATATCGTAGTTAAAGATCATGAAGTAACATTAAAGCAAGCACAACAATCAGCTTCATTGTTTCCATCGAATATAACTTGAAAAAAACATTGTTTGAAGTTTTTATATTCAACGCGTGTTATCGTAATTTCATGATAATATGTACTTAAAGAAAGCCTTGATCAACGTTATTTTACTGATAAGTGAATTTACTTTGGTGATACGGCTACGTGATTAAGTTATATTTAAGTTATCTTGTTAACTTTTCAATATACATTCAATAAATTAAAATGCTGATTGTTTGAATGTATATGAAAGCGGTAAATTATTGTTACTATTTAAGAAAAAAAACATTCTTGGTTTTAAATAAATAGCATACAAATATTTTATGAAACAACAAATGTAAATCAGAGGGCTTAATCACATCCTTAAACTTATCTATGAAGTTTGTTTCTATATTTTTACTCTTTGCACACAATCTTGAGGCTTAAATTTCAGTCGTAGGACAGTTTTTTATACTTCCTTACGTACGTACCTTAAAAACTTAAGATTTACGGTTTCAAAAAAGCGTTGATGATCGAAAAGCATTATGGATTATTTTTAAGAGATTACATACAGCACGTGCAACAGTTTGTATAATGTAATGGTTATGTGTCTATTCAAACGTTTTAAGACCAACAGTGAGCCTCTCTAACTATAGAATGATCTATGAAATTGTTGTATTCGGAATGACGTGTTACAGTTACAATTAGTTATTGAGTTGTTATTCAGTAGTTCCGGTAAAACTGCTGAATCAATTGTTACCGATTAATATGTTTCTTGAAATACAACTTATCTTTATTGAAATAGCATTGCTGATTAAACACGATTTCTGTTAAGGCCAATAACCAGATAGATAAGATATCTACTCAACGATATAACTGTTAACACATCTGGGTATACCTGTTTATACAAATACTTTGTTTGTTGCTTTGTGTGGTGTGTTGGCATTCACGACCATTTAACTACTGACTGCAAGTTTCTCGATGCTAGATATAACACTGTAATGTTATCTAACAAGATACTACCTTTTACACCTGCTCAGAGCACCTTTTCAACAAAGTCACCCGACACACAAATACTCTTGATTTGTGCGTCGCAAAACACCCTTCCCCATTGACATGTACCAGCTGATCACAGGAATCAT
Source organism: Dreissena polymorpha (assembly GCF_020536995.1). Lineage (NCBI taxonomy): Eukaryota > Metazoa > Mollusca > Bivalvia > Myida > Dreissenidae > Dreissena > Dreissena polymorpha. Next base: position 27,743,746 of record NC_068368.1, on the reverse strand, counting down.
CGGTCATAAAATAGTACTCTGTCTGTACAGCTAATTTCGCACGCCAGGCGTAGGTTCTAGCTCTTCAAGAAGTATTAGCGTTCGTTACTATTTAAAGTATATAAGCTGTGTCATAATTAAGGAGTTAATTCAAAACGCCAATTTTATCATCGGCATGGTTAACAATACTTATACACTTTCCGTGATGCAGATGTTTCATTCATTCATTAGTGAGTGAAATATAAAAATTACAATTAAGTATTTGTATTTGCGTAGTGTGTGACGCAAAAACGAAACTATTTATTTGAGCATAATACAGTGTGTCGCATCTCGAAAAAATATTTTAATATTATCTTATTAATTGATTTACCTTTTCCTACTTAACTGGTGTATGAGTATTCTATACGAGGTCAGATAAGACATGTTTCATTCATTTCAGTACATACTGTATGGGTACAATTACTGACAGTAAAAATAAAAACTATTTGACTTCCTACCACCACTTGCCGTTTACTGTTGTAAAGGAACCCGATTTATTGGAAGTTAAAATGTGTCATATTTGAGTATTAAAATAAGTGTCGATTAGCTGTCAAACTTTTTTGCGCTGTCTTGTTGTGGGGCTTTTAGTTTCACATGGTTTAATCTTTAAAAACGGAATCGACCTCATGTAACACTGGAAACACAATATTCACCCAGGTGTATGATATTCATTAACACTATTAAAGTAAAGAACTGTTTATTATATGTTTTATTTCTTGCACGCTGTACTGTTTGAATGCAGTTTGTCCCGATATCAACCAGTGCATTGAAAGACATTGCACTAATAGATACGACACTACATGTAAGAAGTGCAATGAAGACAAAGTCATTTTCACCAGATGGAACAGCGATCGAGAATGTCAACGTAAGATTAATAATACTTATATATTTAAATAAATTGTGTTTATTGTTGCTGTTTTTGTTGTTTTTTGCCTTATATTTATTTCACAAACAGAAGACGTTAAGTAATTTTATGTTTTTAAAACGTAATAAATTGTTAAATGTTTATTTCAGGAATGTGTGCTCCCAACAATCATTACTGCTGGCCCGGAACGTGCGGTACTAATGGACTGACAAAAGACTGCCAGTGTGCAGAAGGTTTCATTCAAAGGTCAACAGTTAATGATAATGATATCAATGCAGGAGAAACAACATGTCAGCCTAATAAACCTCCAAATATTTTAAAGTGTAACACGGTGGCTGTCGGACCAAATGGTGATAAGAAAAGAGCCAAAAATCCACAGGGCATTGACTCGTCCGATTGTGATCAACTTTCGGATATGTATGGCAATTTCCAGCCAGTTACAATGGAGTTTACCATGTTTTCAGAATTCAGCGTGAATATCTCCATTTATGAAGCTGTAAGACCACAGTTCGTTGTTGAGGAAAACTTTGGAATTAGCGATACTACAGTTCACGTTGAGGTCAAGATCGTGTCAGGTAAAGTATTAAAACGCTTATGTCTTGAATAAATATACAACTACTAATAATGATTTTTCTTCTTTTGTACGATTCAACAAATGTCAGTATTAAATTGTATGTAGGGTTATCAACGACAATATCGTCGCACAAACAACTTTTGGACAGGATATCAAGTGCTAGCATTAATCACACGCATGAAGACAAGGGCAGCATAATCGTCAACGACGCCGCGTATGACCTTCAAAATGGACAGCGGTAAGACAAAGAATCAATCTTTCATATCAATGTATAGTATATGTTATTATTTAAAATACAACTTTTAAAATGTCTAAAGTATGGAAAACATTATATTTAAAAAAGGCAAAACTGTAGTGCAAACTGTTGAAGCATGAAGTATCAAACTAACTGACGCAAACGCATTTATTTAACCAAACAAATCCAGTCGAATAAAACTTTTATTAGAGAAATCTAACAATTGAGATGGTCAATTTATATATAAGAAATACAAATATATATTAAATCATAATTTCTTAAAAAGAATGGCCGAAAAGGTTTCAAGTATGAATATCGGTTTTATGATTTCTTAAAACATATCTTGTATTCATTATCACATATGTTTTATTTATATGGCTTAGCAACTTTCTTAATATCGAATGTTTATCAAAGGGTTTAACACCTTAATAACATTATTCTTGAAAACTATTTATGTAATAAACTGTATTCCTTGGAAATGTAGTTATAAAGAAATCAAAATAAGTAAATGTATAACTTAAATAAAGCCGAAACAGCAAACAAAAGCGCAAAGATCGTGATGACTAAATACGCAGCAAACCTTCCAATTGAAAAAACTACTTGTGCGATCTATGTCGTATGCACTTCCGCTCTAGATATTTTATTCTGAAAGTAAATGCATACCCAAAACCTTTTAAATCAACTAGCAAATACTCTTTTAAGCAAATGCCACGTTTAATATTTTTTGCATAATCGTTGGTGTGCAATTAACACCGAACACAACAGAGAGTCGAAACTAAGATAAATTATGTCCTATTACTTATGAAATGAATCATATATCAAAATAACTTATTCCATTCCATATGTATGTTTCAATATTAAAAATTAACATAAAATATCACTATATGAGAATAAAATAAAAAAAAATCAAAGAAAGCATGCATCATTTACAAGAAATATAAACGCTATGAAACAACTAGTCGTTTTGTATTTGTTTGTGCATTTCTTCAATATTTCAGTATCTTCCCTTTTTGTTAACATCATACATAATACATTATCCCAAATATCTACTAGAAATTAGACCTATATCGGTACAAACTAATCGTAATATATGTCTAAGAAACAGTTATGAAATGTTGATTTAACGTACCAGCATCGTATCTATTTATAATGCATTAAATAAAAGAGACAAAATTGATGTTGTTTCAAATAAATGATATGTAAGGCATATTCGACTTCTTATCGCGATGGAATAAATAGTGTATCACTTATTAAGACTCTATTGAAGTACTTTTATATTTCTTTGTTTTAGACTGTGTTTGGTTTTCGAAGCAAATGCAGGAGGGTTTTTAAGAAGCAACAATACTGATGGGGGTACTTCTGGACCAATCCCTTATACGAAAGTAACCAAGCAACGAACAGTATGCTTCCGATATGATGATGCTCCGCCGAAACATTGCACGGATCTGGGAACCTGTTTGATTGAGCCCTTGTCTGTAACGAATCGAATCACAAGATCCGCTATGTCAACAGCAGAGTTCGATGGTTGGGTGGACCCAATTCCAAGTGGAGGACTTTCTGGTACTGCCTCGTCGATAGAAAGTTATGAAATTATGGTAAATGAAGTTCCGCCATCAAATGGAACATTAAAGATCAGCACTCAAAGTACATTTTTAAGCAAACTAAATTCCACTACCACCAACCTGCAGCTTAACTTAACATCCACTTCGCCAAGGCTTTATTGCATAACGCTGGAAGTGAAAGATGTTGCAGATAACGTTCGCCATGCCCGAAGATTCCTGTTATACGACTCCTCCAGCTATATTGAAACATGGAAGGATAAAACATTCCTGTTTGATTCAGCATCACCAAGTACTAACTTCGTTTGGCAAACCCACCATAATACTATTTGTCTCAGTTGGAGAGATTATTTCATAAACGTGTTTTATCTTCATAATAATCTTCTAGATCCGATTGAGGCAAACGAAAATATTACTGGAATGTATGAACAGTCAACGGGACTTTTACCTGTAAGCGGAACACCAAATGTTCATGGTATTATCAAATATTATGTCTCATGGAAAATTAATGATGAAGATTTCAATTCAGAAAAGCTTGTTCCGGACTTTCAGAGTCAGAGTTTTTGTACAAGGTTAAACGTGTCAGATGGACAAACTTACACGTTCAACATACGTCCAGTAGATATAGTGAACAACACTTACAATGAGTCAAGAACAGTTAACATCGACCGATCACATCCTCACATCAACAGTATTTGGTTGAAGAAAGATGGATATGAGACGTTATATGTTCACAACAGCACTGACCTCTCCAAGATGCAGATGACCTTTGATGCGTTGGACCCCCACAGTGGACTGCGCACGATAAACTGGGTGTTTGGAATTGCCGATACATCTACCGTGCTCACACAAGGACATCTGGCTGTTAAAAAAATAAATGTATGCAAACGAAGTTATTAGAATGTATTGATGGTGCCTTTCTTTTTTATAACTTAATCAGACATAGTTGTATCCAAATGTTTACTGACTCTTTAATCAATACCTTTATATATTTAATCCGTTTTCAGATGACATGTCCGCCTGACTCTTCTGATTGCAATTGTCCAAAGCTAGGAACATGTGAATTTATCCATTACTCTATTCCACTCAATAAGCTGGTTGCAGAGGATAAAAATAAAGGAAACCATAACAGAAACTACTTTTTCACAATAACTGTTACCAATAATGCAATGTTATCAACGACAGAACATGTTGATGTTCTTATAGATGAATCTCCGCCCGAAGACGGGGTAGTGTTCGAAGGACCTGTCGACTTTTATGATATTGATTATACGAGTGACGATTCTTTTCTTGTACATTGGCATAGTTTTATCGACCACGAAAGTGGAATCAAATTTTACAGGATAGGACTTGCCGACATTTGTTTGACAAAGAAAGACTTTTACAACATTAGTGAGGTGAATGCACGTTTTACTTACACAGAACTACCTTTTCAAGAAACATCTGTTCGTCTCCCTGCAAATTTTACAGGAAAAAGATTTGTAACAGTGTTGGCTCTGAATAATGCAATGGAAGCGTCAAATCCCGTTTGTTCTGATGGAATAACTCGCGATATGTCCGCTCCTGGAATACGAAACGTCACGTTACAAAATGCGGCGTGGTCCGAGAGTATTGTTTGTCATAAAGGACAACCTTATTTACTGCATTCAAACTTAAAGAAGGTCCCTCTAAATAACACGATGATTTGTTCAAATCTTTGTAACGCAACACTTGAAACCGCGATAGGAGACTATTTGCCAACTTATTCAGCTGCAAGCAAAGATGAAGAGATTTCTAACTTCCTTTGCAGAAACCTTCCTTTCTACAAGAATGAATCTATTGTCTTCCTGCCTTCTGATCATATAGTTCTTGAATGGGATGTCGAAGAAAGTGGCAGTCAAATTGAAGACTTTTTTGTTGGATTTGGTTTAGACGCGACAGAAACAAACTCTCCGAGTTTGGTTGCCTATATGTCTACTCAGCGAAAGCCATTTTTCAGGCGCAAACATGAAGGAATCGGAACTAATGAGCTGTTTTATATATTCATCAAAACTGTTAACAAAGCTGGTTTGTCAAGCATTTCAACATTGGGCCCTATCCTTATCGATCAAACACCACCGTTATACAATAATATTCCAAAAGTCACTTTAGAAGAAAGCCATATCATGTTTGCCTGGGAATTCAACACCTTTTATGACGATGAACAAATTGCGCAAATTAATCAAATAATGTTTCAACTAGGTAAGACAAACCTTTATTTTATGTGTATTGAATGTGTTGAATGTTTTACACCTCATAAGGATAAAGACTTTTGACATGGATTATTTTCAATATTATCTCTGTTTATCACAGGCCACGACGAAAAGGCGGTTAGTCCACTTCTTGAATGGAGATTAGATTCGTCGTCGCCATGCCCGCCGTATTCTGGAGGCTGCATCCGGTATCCTATTTCTCGTCTGCAGAATCAAGACACGGGTGATGGTTTACAGTTCCATCTTAACCTCCACATATACAACAATGCTGGTCATTTTACCTCCATCAGAACTGAACAATTCCGACTGCCGTCTACATATACACCAGGGCAAGGTATTGTGTTTGATGTAGACCCCGAGGAGACTAATACATCAACGGATATTGACATCCACTTTACGGAAAATGTTTTATGTGCTTGTTGGATGGGTTTCAAACATCATGAGAACGTTTCACTTGAAGTTGGAATAGGTTCGAATTCTACTACGGATGATGTGGTTGAATTTAAAAGTATTTCGTCCGACATCAACCAATTTTGTTTTAACTCGACATCATTTGTCAACATTGAGGTTAACTTTTTCCTTATCAGGGCGAACTGTAGTGGTGGGTCAACAATATCGTCTTCCAATGGAGTAAAAATATACCAAAGACAAACACTGGAAAGTGAACTGCGTGTGAAAATAGGTCCAAATTGCCTTTCCAACTTTGAATATAGAACAAATGTTTCTTTGAATAAGTATAGCACCATCACCATACTTCCTTTTTCTCTGTCAATCGGACAAAGGTACGCTTTGTTTTCAGAAGGCGAAGGATCGGAAAATATTGTTAACATTAATGGAAAAGATTGTATTATTAAAAAACAAGCGAATGTCTATTATTTAACACCATTTACAGAAAAGCCTATTCTGCAAATTAAACATAGCTATCTTACTGAACAAAACTTGCTTTTAAAAGTCAATAGATGCCCATTTGAGAGCAGCCAGCCAGTCAGCAACCAAGTAAATATTAGTTGGATTCTTACAAACGTGACAAATCAGGGTCTGTTATTTTCGGTAGGACTATTTGAAGTGTTAAAAGACAATGGTTTTGTCATGGAGAATGAAGTAGTGCCTTTTCAAACACCAGTTGCTGCAAATAGTTACACATTCCTCTACGTTTCGTTAGACGAAGAAATATCTTATCAGGCAAAGGTGAGGATCTGTAACAATGTGAGATGTCTTCGACCAATCAAATCCAACATATTCACTGTTGATAAAGAAGAACCTAGAATTTCTATCACAAATGCGGAGCTCAAAGTTAAAGCAGCTGGGGATTGCGTTCAATTAACGGCGTCATGGGAATTAACCGGAGATATAAAACGTATTGGTTTTTTTCAATGGTCACTGAGTCGAGACGACAAAGGGAGTCACCTTCTCTCTGCATGGAATAATGTACTGTCTACAGGCTCGTCAGACTTAAAGGTAAAGTGTAATGTGTTCTTCGACATAGTAATAATATATGACAACGTATTTTATACGCTTTTGTCCGCTTACAATTTCGTATCGCAATACATTACAGCAGTAACAATTTTATATAAAATGATCACAGGTAGAGGCATGCGTCGACCTACCGGACCATGGTCATGTACGAACTTTTTTGTGTGTTCGCGTATTTTTATTGAGCGGATTATCAAGTACGAATTGCCAAAAGACGACAAAAGATTATAACGAATCATACACGATTAATACTGTCTATGACTTCGATACATCGAAGGAGAGCTGGACACAAGTACAAAAGGTGCGCACACATTCTAATGTATTCCAAGCCATTGGGCACTTAAAAATGAATATGTTGTTTTCATTTCAATGTCAATGATTGGAAATCTTGAAATTATTTATTAATGCTCAACAACCTGTCCACAACTCATATTATAACTACGAACATTGATGATGTCACATTATCGTGTTGTGCGTTATTTAAAGGGGGCGATCAATACTGAATATGTTTTCAGAACGGAGCACATCAATTTGTATTTAGAGACTTGCATTTTATGAATGCTTATTATTCGTCATAGTTAATTATCTGTGTAATTCAATTTTTATCCATATGTAGTCAATTTCAATTATTTCATTTTAAATTTCATACAACAGTCTTTGGATATCTGTCGTTAAAGACATGCTTACCATGCATTTTAAATTTTACAGATGTTACTTAGTTCAAACATTGGACAACAGTACTCTCTACTTCACGATTCCGAACTAAACATAGGGAGTGCCAACTCAGCAGTAGCTGGTGCTCTTATGTACGCTTCCGAACGGCCGGTCGCGTGGTATCTCATGAAGACGCAAAATGTGCCAGGCAATTGTGAAAACGACTTAAACTGTATCGTAAAATATGATACACATTCTGGTTATGTGGAATTTAACAGGAAACATATATCTCTTAATCAAATTTACTATATATGTGCATATTCCAATACCACGGAGGTTCACAGAGAATTGTTCACTGAGACATTGGGTGAGATATTATCTTGCAGCAATGGCTTTGTACTGGACAGCAGTCCACCAACAAAAGTTCAGGCAAAAGTCCAAAACCATCAAGGATTTATTACAAATCCACAACGCGTCTTGGTGACTTGGATCGGATTTGATGACAACATCGACGCTTGCGTATTCGGATACCCCAGCAAACTACGTGCTTTTTCTATTGGAATAGGTAGGAACGTTATATGTCATAAAAGAGCTTTTTTACTACCTATGTTAGCATGGCTTTTATTTTGTGCGATGCCCTGTTACACGTTTTAATCATTAACATTCAGGCACACACTCAGGAAATAACGGTATAGCTGATGTCGTAAGAACAGGATTAGAATCCTCGGCAGTTATAACAATGCAAAAACTGCCAGATGGAAGTGCAGTGTTCTTCACGGTGAATGGTACGTAATGACATATATTTTAGTTTGTATTTATTTTATGAATATGTTTGTGTATTGTTAAACCTTGTTTATATTTGGGTAGTCATAATTAATTTATAAAAGTCATCAATTCGAGACAAATATAGTACAGAGTTTTATCATTTCAAAGTCGCTTGGTAAGTAAAAAACTATAATAATGGTATCTTTTGCAGAAAAATATAATGTCATAAATAAAAGTATTACTTAAAAACCTTTCAAGTCTTTAATTAGAATTGTTAATTTGACGTATTCCAAACCGACATGTGACTATTTTTTTAATGTCGGTGGCAATATTGTTGAGCGTGATATCGTTTAAATTTCGATTGAGATCGTTGGAACACGATTGAGATCGTTGGAACACGATCTTAATCTTTGGAATAAAGATTATCAAAAAATGATGGAAAGTCAATGTTATGCTGGGTGGTAGTAACAACGACAAATAAGACCTTCCCAACTCTTTGTTTCAGCTACCGATTACGCGGGCTACGTCTCAAGTTCAGACTCTTTGGAACTGACCATAGATACTTCACCACCTGCACCTGGCTCAGTCACAATTCTGAATAATCTTCAAAGAAATCAGTTCATTAACCACGAATTAGCAAGTTTCCGGTTCGAAGGGTTTTCGGATCCACACAGCGGTATAGATTATTTCAATGTAGGCGTTGGAACAAACGAAGGAATGACAGATATTGTTTCAGGTCGGATAATATATACCGACTATATGGAATTGAATCTCACCGACCTTATTGACGGGCATCCGTATTTTATTGTAGTGCAGGTAACTTATTCAAATGCAATTTCAATAGTAAAGTATTGCTTGCATTGACCAATACCTCTTTAATAGTAACATTTAAGCATTCGTTAAACAGGCGGTGAACCATGCAGGTCTGATTTCACGACTTGTATCAAAAAGATTTGTATTGGACCGAAGTATTCCCAACGGAGGACATGTTCTCGATGGAATTAAAGGGAAGCAGGTATTTTCAAATCATATGTGTTATTTTAAAGTTGGATTTATAAATAAATTAACTTACCACGCTTGACAATAAAAACAAGTATTATAGTGTATTGTTGTGGATTTTTAAAGGGATCTTTTCACGCTTTGGTAAATTGACAAAATTGAAAAAAGTTGTTTCAGATTCGCAAATTTTCGTTTTAGTTATGATATTTGTGAGGAAACAGTAATACTGAACATTTACCATGGTCTAATAGAGCCATTATATGCATCTTTTGACGATTTTAAAACCTAAAAATTATAAAGCGTTGCAACGCGAAACGATTGAATAATTTGGAGAGTTCTGTTTTTGTCGTTAAATTTTGTGAAACTACGAAGATTGCTTATATAAGGTATAAAATACGTTCAACATGTGTACTCGGCGAAATAGCTCAGTAGGCTAAAGCGTTTTTACTTCAGGACTCTGGCAGGACTCCAGGGGTCACTGGTTCGAAACCTGGTCCGGGCAATGTTCTTTTCCTTTTTATTAATTTTATTCTTAATTTTTTACTGGAGCTTTTACGATCCAATGTTTACATTTATCGATATAAAGCATTTAATGAATAAGTTAAAAAATGCCAAAATCTGTGAAAAGGCCCCTTTAAGGTTGGCAATAACAATATTTGCTCATCAAGTTCAAAATGGAAGGAATCATCAGTTTTTGTATCAATAATAGAAATGTTAACAAACAACTTAAATTGATTAATTATTGTAGTAAATACACATTTCGAATAAATATTTTGTTAATATCATTTAGGACATAGACTTTCAAAGTAGCACCGATGTAATTCATGCACACTGGAAGAATTTTGACGATCCAGAAAGCGGTTTAGCATTCTATAAAGTTGGTCTTGGGACAGATCGTTATGTAGCAGACATAAGACCGATGGTAGTTTTTGGAATGATGACTGGTATTTGTTGCCGTATTTAAACGTTTTTTTGTCTTTTTCTGCACATTTTGTCAATAAGTTGATACGGTAATGTGTTTGTTACAGACTTAAACGTAGTCAAATTGAAAATGTATAACCAATTGGAACTTACTTTCATTATAATTTGATTCATATTCTGTGAATTTGGAAACGATATTGTCTGTTGATATATAAACATGTATATGTACCCAACAAACAGATAACATATCATATCACGGTATAACAAATTGTTTCAATTCATCTTAATATATTTACTTTAAAGCCAGAATGTTTTCATACATTTGTCAGATGTTTTCTGGAATGGTCCATTCACTCCCGGGCAGAAGTACTTCGTTACTGTAGAAGCCTGCAACAAGGCAGACCTTTGTACCAGACGTTGTTCGGATGGCATAATAGTGGACAATTCCCCTCCAATACGCGGACTTGTGCGTGTAGGTCCCGGTGATGGCCATAGCAAATATCTTGGACATCGGTTTGTATAATAATGTGAACGTGTTGGCACACAATCTTGATTTATCGTTCAAATTACGTGTAAAATCGTCGTGGTTCCCTAATTCGTGTGAAGTAGTTCTATTTCATAATTTTGGTACATACATTTTACTGTTAGGAACTATGCGGCGGTTGAGTTCTCTGAATGTATTATTAATTGCTTTGCATTACATTGTTTCACCTTTATCTACATATATTTTGACGAGTGCAATATTGAAATGTGGTTTGTTTAAAAATAATAGTAATGTCTACGTTATTGATGTTATACAAAAGGCTTACAATGCTTTTGTAGGTCGTATATACAGATAAACTGGCAAGGATTCGAAGATCCTCAGTCGGGTATAGATCACTATGAAGTTTGCGTGTCCACTCCGAATGAATATTGCGATGTTTTGCATCGATCAAACAATCTTCTGCATTCTTCTATCATCAAGTCAAACATAACACTTCCTAGGAACACCGAACTAGTGGCAACAGTATGGGCCTTCAATCAGGTCGGCATGAATGTTTCTAAAACGTGTGACATATTTGTTGTTGACGACTCCCCGCCAGTCGTCAGAAAGTCCCCAACATTTTTGGTAACATACAATTCAGCTCATGGTAAATTTTCTCAGTGGGAAAAATCCATTATTCGTTTAGAATGGGAATTTGCAGACGACATAAGTCCACTTGTCCGACATGAAATTTCGCTAAAAACACATCATGAAGGTCATACCCCAATCGAGCATTTGATTTTAGGATCTGAACGCCACGTGACTGTCAGTTTAGATGGGAAGAATTGGCTAAATGACGGGGACAAATACTACGCTGTTGTAACGTCCTGTAATGCTGCAGGACTATGCTCGTCAGACAGAACGCCCGATCTTTTAATTGATTCTACTCCACCACATTTAGGCGGCTTTAAACCTCCAATGACGTGGACACATTTTAATGATTCAAATGGTAATATAATTACTAATGTAACCCTTACATGGTATGGATTCCACGACCAAGAGTCCGGAATAGAACATTTTTACATAACTGTGTCGCGGTTTTATGGTCTGGATGAGCTATCGACTGGAGTTATTACTGTCTCGAACAGCAATCAAAGCGAAGAAATTCGTGCATCAATTACACTGTCTGAAAAACTCTTGGCTGACGATCGTATAGTTTTGTCAATATGGTCACACAACAACGTGGGCCTGAACAGTTCAATTTCAAGGATCACTGTCACTGTTATTTCTAGCACGACCAGCAGCGGATATGGGATTTTAGAAATCGAAAAGCATTCATGCGACGTACATTTTTGTAACAAGGACTGCACCTGTGCAGTAATTGGTCGTCCATGCGTAGATGTTAGCACAAACCTTACATGCATTAACATGTCTCAAGAAGAGGCCCTTGCTCAGAATTTACCTGTATTTAATGTATACGCTGGACTCCCCCACGAGGTTCTAAATACCTCAGCGTCGTCAGCCTGTCTCAGCGGTCATTGGTCACGAACCGATGGTGGAATAGTATCGCAGAACATTCGTCGCTTTGAATGGAGTATTGGAATATTCAATAAATCTGTTGGTGATGGAATCTATGATCTGCAACTAGAAAATCCTTGGACAGACATTGGTCTGAGATCGGAATTTATCCACTGCATGCCTATCAATCGTACGTTTATCCACGAAACTGAATACGTTGTGTATGTGAGAGCATGGTATGAGGCAAACGAATACGCTTTGTTTGAATCGTATCCGATTATGATAGATCAAACTGGGCCCAGTGGTCGACGTGGTCGTTATATCAGAGAGGGCAACTGTATTCAGGACTTGGACTTTATTGACTGGACGGACTCAATCATTGCCTGTTGGGACGGGGTGTTTAATGAGCCGCAGAGTCGTATTGATCACTTCAGTGTTAGCGTTGGAACTTCTCCTCACAGTAAGAACACAATTAGTATGAAACGTATTAAATATATTTGTTCTTATGCAGACGTTGTCGCATTTTTCTCAAAATATAGGGGTTACATGTTTTTAATGTGTGTTTCTACTGCTGATATTTGTGTCGTTGTTTTTAACTATTTTTCCACATTCTTTTGAAATCTGTAAAATGTATATTTCAGGCGATGATGTACTGCATCAACAAGATGTCGGACTGGCAACAAATATAAGTTTAGACAACCTATCTCTGAAAATAGGAACACGATATTATGTTACTGTTGTATCTGTAAATACGGTTGGGCTACACACGGCGTTGGTTTCGGATGGGTTTGTAATTGATACGGACAATCCAATTGATGGGGTTGTATTTAATACAAAACACCACAAAAACACCGCTTTCCAGCGATCAACAAACACCTTTGAAATGTCGTGGCACGGATTCCAAGATCACTATTCTGGCATAAAATACTACATGGTGGCTATATTAAATGTCAAAGAGTATAACAGTACGAATATAAGCTTTACGAATGTCGGTTTGCTGACCGCCTACACATTCACGAACCAAAACCTCAAACACGGCGAGTCCTATTCGGGAATCGTCAAGGCGGTTGACGCGGCAGGACATGAAAGCGTAACTGTATTCTCTCCCGCACAATTGGTCGATGAGACCCCACCAAAAGGTTTTAATTGTGAATCAACACAACAATTATCAATTGATATTTCTTATAAAGTGAATAATGATGACTATGCCGTTGTTGCCAATGCCACATTTATCAAAGATAACGTATATTACATAAGTGGAACTATCCGAAGTTTAAAGTATGATTTATACCCAGTCTTGACAATCGACCGATTCAGCGTACCATTACCATTTGAAAAACAAAACGGTGGAGCATTACGATACTATTATACCTTTATATCGCAAGTTACCGGAGTACAATCCATCGAAATTGCGGTCGGAACAACTGTTGAAGACGAAATGTTGCAACACTTAAACGTTGAAGAATGCATTTTGCTGTCTACAAATAATTCCAATGCCATTTCCTTGAAGCAAATTGGACCTTATTCTGTTGCAGTGAGTCTATTGATAATGGATGCAGAAAGTGAAATCAGAACAGTAAGTAGTTGTTATTGACATATACATATTTTTTGTAATATATGTGTATATATTTTACTAGCTATATTTATGATATTTATATGCTTGTTATTTCGACAGGTCTCTCTTGGAGCCGGTACAACCAAAGGAGGATTGCAAATAAAAGCACTAAATCAAATTCATCATAAAAATAATGTTGGAATTATTTGTGCACATTTCGAGCACGGAATGTCGTTATATGTTACTGCAATAGCTGAAAACCATGCGGGACTCAAAACCGTGTTTCATTCGGAGCAAGCAATTATTATTGATCATACATCCCCCATTCTTCACGATATTGATGTATATGTGGCCGTAGACAGAAACAGTTCAATTTCATTACATGCAACTTGGAAAGTCAAAGACGATGAGAGCGATGTACTTTTCTGTAAATATGCTGTCGGTTTGTACACATTTGTACTTTTTATGCCACCGCCATGATAATGATGAAAGGCGTTTTAGTTATTAACTCTGTTCATGTGTTTTTGGTGGGTCGAGGGAAATTTGATTTGTCCGTCTCATTACTTTATCGTTTATGTTGCTCGCTAAGGCAAGGCAACAGTGGATACATAATTGTGTGCATCGTCACTATGCATGCATTGCGAATGTTGATTTTCGATTCATGTCCATAACGTTTTTTTGCATAATGGATTTTTTTTAACCTAATGACGCATGATTGAATTTTGAAATAGAATCGGATGACGATCTTGTTTATCAAAAGGCGACATGCCGCGCGAAAGAATTATTTCCCTCGCGTTATGGGCAATTTACAAATTAGAACTCGAAGTTTGTTTTTATTCTTTATGTTTGAAAATAAATCAAAATGTTCATGTCCGGTCCACTCTTTATCTAAATAAGCTTTTAACTTGTTTTTGCATTTTGAGATTCAGAAAAACATTGGCATACATGATCAGTTTATGACGTTCATTAGCTATGTCCCTCGCATAAATGTGCAAATTACAGATATGTTATAGGTATAATGTGTTGGAAATTTACATACCTTTCATAAACCTCAAATTTCATTCTTCGTTATATATCGTTCGCATAATATATACTGTATAACATTCATTGTGTCAAATGATATCTAGCCTGCGTTACCGTGTGATATGGATGCCCTATAGTCTCTGTTATAATCTTTTATGACTTTGGTTTTTGTAGCCAGTTTAAATTATAATTACATTAAATATTCATTCAGACCTTGTTGAGTTTTCTAGTGACGCATTTGAAAAGATGCAATTCCAATGTTAAGTAAATATAACTTATAACTCTAAGTTTCATTAAACGAGATTCATATACATCGTATATTATTGGACATTTTACTTTTATAGGATCTGCAACTTTAACAGGTGATATTCAAGCAGAAACGGATTCGGATACACTGCAATCTTTCCAGTCAGACCTGAATAACCTTCATCATGGCGATATAGTCTATGTTACAGTAATATGTGTGAACAAAGTTGAACTTGCAACAACATCAGTATCCAGTCCAGTAACCATTTATCTTGAACCACCTATCAGTGCGCAAGCGTCTGTCCACTTTATGCCCGTCAGTCAAGAATCTACTTCACACATTGACCCATTATTCAGTGAACCAGCTTGGCAGTCAAATGCCAGCATGTTGCAGCTGGAATGGATAAACTTTGAGGACCGTTCGTTGATAACGTCGTATAGATACCGTATCCATAGTAACGGCCAGATTGCTGTGGACTGGATGGATGCGGGTTTCAAGGATACGATTTCTAATCTTAACTTGAAATTAATGTCAGGTCAGACATATACGGCTGAAGTGAAAGCTGTCAATGGAGGTTACTTCAACAGTTCCAGTATCCAGTCGTCTTTGGTCCTAGTTTCGGAACCACCAGCTCTTTCAGGTCTGGTGTTTGTTGCAGAGTAATGCAATACCTGTTTGTTGAAGTACGACTCGTTTATGTTAGATCGGTTGTTTTAAATTGAATAGGAATATCAGTATTTTTTTCAAAACAATTCAACCCACAGAATTACACTTAATTTAGTTCAGTTTATGTAGCGTATGCATGCAGACATTGTTTCAACAAATATATTTAGGTGTAAAAGGTTTATAAAAGTGTCAACCCTCTCGATTAAATGCCAGCTGTTTTTCATAATTATACATTATAGCTGGTAAATATATTAACGCCCGATTTCTAGCCTTGTTTCCGAATGCTACGTAAAGGCAAGAATTTTAACTATGCAACTTTTCAATATTAACGTGTGGCGCTCAAAACTCTGACCCCCGGAAGCGAACACCCTTACCACTATACAAGATATATGCTTCTTACAAATCTATAACCAAACGTTTTACGTGGGTAAGATTAAATGGTCATTTCTCGCTCAGAGTCCGTACTGGAAACAGTTAGATTGATTAAATAATAACGATTGCATTCTTGGCTGGCGCTCTGCATGTAAGAACGAATCGGGAGAACGATATTCATTAATAAATATATCTGTGCTGCCTCTGATAGTTTTGGGGTGTCAATATAAACAATTTATTGTAAACATTTGTCTGCATGTTAAGGAACAAAGCGTTTGAATATTTCTAGGTCAACCAGTAGCTGCTGTGTTCGAACAAGGTACACTCAAATTAAACTGGAAGGACGTCTTCAACACTTTCCCTGGAGTTCCCCACCACTACAGTCTGGTTGTCGGGTCCAGAGACGGATTCTCGGATGTCACTGAAGTCATCTATACACGTGATCACGTGTATGACGTCATCGTTCCGTCATCAACGTTGGTCTCGCCCGATCTGAGCGAGATGTTTCTAAAAATCACGTGTACCTACAGCACGGGATTGTTTTCAATCTATAGCACGTCATATAAACTGTGATATATGTAAATGAAAAGTAATTTAACTGGTACGTGTATGTGTTGTTCCATTAATGAAAAACACACAATTATCGCGTGTTATTGCAGCGTTGTGTAAAAAATATAATTTCTTTTAATATTATTACAATTATTGTTTTACCAAAAAGATGAACAGAACATAAAAAACACAATGATTTTGTTGTGTTCAATAAAACAGAAAGATACATTTTGCTGTTCCAAACGATAAGGCGTTTCTGTATTAGTATGCTTGAGTGCTTTACAGTGCTAATCTGCACATAGTTTATATTTTGCTTGTATAACGTATAATATTGTTTGTTCTATGTCCTTTAATTGTCAGTGATGGTGTACCTGCTGCACATTAATTATTTGATTTTGCATGTGTTTGTTTAACTCAAACAGATTTTAAGATAAACTTGAATTAAAACTGTTGTTGATAAGTTTTATTTTTAGTCGGATCTTAATTCTTTAAGTATATGTTATATTTTAAAGATACATAATCAATAAAAGAGCCTATTTACTTACTCTATATAGATATTACAAGGTATTATATTTGTTTAATTGTTTGCAAGTATGAAAATATATCTTGTATGGTTATAAATAAATTGTTTTTATCATTAAGATGTTTTGCTGACTTGTTAACTTGTCAATGATACTGTGTGCTTGTTGTTCATAACATACTACATTTTGCTTTTTAACAATTCATTCCGTCCGCTGGTGTAATATTACGCCTTCATTACTGTTACAGTTGAGCGTGATTATGCTTTGCTTTTTATGTTTTTATCGTTGTTGTTGAGGTTGTTAAAGTGTTTTAGTCAGATCTTTATTGTTACACAAATATATGTTATATTTTATAGATTCATAATCAATAGTACATCCGCTCCGTTTCTTACAGAAATAAACATACTTTGATTTTATATAGTTTGAATAGGTTTTTTTCAGAATGAATATGTAAAGTGATCATTTTGTATAGTGCGGTGTTGGTTTTAGTTTTCTTTTTAAATTAAATAACCAGAATGCATTATATTGTTAAGTTTGTTGTTTCTGTCTGAATAGAACTATTTTCAATTTAATCAGGAACAAAATATAATTTTTAAATCACTTACGAAAAGAAAGGTGTGGTACAATGTCGTTCATGTCATGTTAATGTATGTACGGATAATAACAGCCGAATCCAGTCATAAGTGGAAGAAATGTAAGGCTAGATTTATGTATTTTTTAACAGCGCATGTACGTAAGATTGACTTACCGAACATGTCGGTACTCTAAGTTGTCATGTCGTTTTACAAAACATTGATATAAGATACAATTATTTAAATCGAAAACCGTGTTTGATATTTTGAACATGTTGAACAATCACTTATCTTATATTTCACATAGTGTTACATTGCTGAATACATCAAATTCATATTTTCATATACATCACTGTTTTGATTTGGTTACCAGATGCTTATTTAACAAGACAGATGCACAAAAAACGCTTCTACCCTATTATATTCATAGCTAAAGTGGCAATCGTTGACTAACGCTCTTTTTTAAAAAATGAAATCGAACTTTTATTACATTTTTATAAAATGGTTTCTCATCAAAGATGTCTCTTTTTTATGCAGCCGTTCGGGAATATTTGCATTTTAATTAAAACTTTACATTACCATTTACGGTCCAAAGTAAGCCATATAAAATTTGAATTTTAAATAGCTTAAATTAATACGTTTCGTTCATTTATATATTTATACCAGGTAAATTTAACAACAACTATATACATGGCGCTTCCGGTAGCTCAGAAGCTTTTATTAAAATATCAGTCTTCGCGTAAATGCCTTTAGACACGCGTATAAGATTTCTATTACGAATAATGTTACACATGTCCTCTAAAATTATTTGCACTTAAAAAAAAACAAATAATAATCTGCCTTGCGCTCATCAGTGGCGTACCCTACATGATAAACCTCATCTTTAATAAACATTATTCAATATTAATTGTATATGCTCTCTGTATACAATAACTTAGTTACTGTTTATTATTGTAATATTTTGAATAGAAGTATCTTGAATTTCACAACTTGAACATGTTTAACAACTTAAATGTTTTAAGTGTCTACCTGATATTTGCAACTTCAGAGTTTCTCTTTACAAGTACAAACTATGCAAATGTTAAAACTTCCTTATGTAACGTTTGAAAACATAAATTCTTTTCACTCAGATTGAAATACATTTAGTAACAGGACGTTTGTGACAAATATGGATATTGATTTGATGTGTCACAGAGTGTCATGAAAATGGATTGGAAATATATATTTCTTATTATAATACCTATTGCGCAATCCAGTAAGAAAGCAAACGAAATTCTCACCATAACTTTTAATATAGTGATTTACTACCATATTAACGTCTTAAGAGGGAGTTGATTCATTTAGTATTTTTTGTTTTTCCCGACATTGATTTTACAGTTAATGATGCTTGAACGAAGAACCGCTTCTTCTAAATGCGGATTAAATGAATACGTAAATAACTATGCTACTGAACTAACAGCTTCAAATATGTATTTGAATAATTCACAACAACAACAAAAACATGATTTAAAATTAAAGACTCTCATGCAGCATTTCCACTAAGTGCGAATATGAATAACATCTCTATTTGTTATATTCAGTACATGAATTCAGGAGTTTATGAGACCGATAAAGTGCTAATTCAATACCTTTGGAAAATCAAATAATATTATGTGTGATTAGTGTATTAATGTCTTAATATTAAAAAAAAATGTTTCTAGAGTTTTTAATAATAAAGTCTACTATATTTCATATAAGCGTGTATTGGAACGGTAACTTCTACATGTGAAAAATGGAGTACCTGCTCTAAAAGTTGTGGATTGGGAAACAGATGCCGAGAATGCAATTGTTTTATATACGGGACTGAATACGAATGCGATCCATGCAGCAATTTGTTACAGTGTTCCAGTTCAACGTACCACCATGATGTGAGCATGTACGTGGCTTATAGAGTATTCAATCATGTTCCATGTAATATGTCTATGAATTTTTATGCGTTGAAATCATTTGCATCACACCGAAGTATTTGATAAATCTAAACAAGCACAACATACATGATAACAAAGCTCAATCTCAGAACATATTTTAAGAAATGTGGATTCTAGAATTCATAATGTTTAATACATTATCAATTTACCAATCTGGCAATCTGCACAGTATGTGTTACCAAATAATAAACTAGCTATCATAAGCATTGCTGATATTAATTTCCCTATGCATGTTTACATATCAGTTTCATGTTTGGAATATTGCCTTTGTTAATCTATCGTATATTGGTAATACAATACCGACTTAAAATCATGCCAAAATTAAACAGTAAATTGTCCAGGTTTTACGTTTTTTATGGCGAGGTTTTCCGAGAATGCATGTAAACAATATATTTATATCGCAAAGCAATGTAGATCTACATTACCAAGATAATTCATAATGTATGAAACCGAACTACTTTTCGTTGCAGAGTGCAATAACATTCCTCAGTGTTATAATAGAAGCTGCACGAACGCAACAAATGTTGTATGCCATGAATGCGTCGAAGATGATGTGATGTTTAAGACCTGGAATGACAAAAAGGAATGCCAACGTAAGATATCACATTATATAACAATTGCTTAAGAATTGCATATAGACGAACTGTCATTCCGCACTTTCATTCCCATTTAGAAGTGATAGCGTGTTTCCTTATATTTTTTCGTGATTGTTGAAAAAAATCAATATCAAGTGATACTAAAGTGATGTAAGTTTATGTGTAGGGTACATCGGGGGTAGGAGGGGGGTAATTTCGCATGATATTTATAAAATTAGTTGTGTTAATGACTTTTTCATTGATATGAAGGTATGTGCGCTTGGAGAAATCACTATTGCTGGCCCGGGACATGTGGCACAAGTGGAATTACAAAGAAGTGTCAGTGTATCGGTGGCTTTGTTAAACTGTATGTCGAAGATTACAGTTCAGTATATGCTGGAGAAAGAAAATGTCAGCTAAATACAACTCCTGATATTTTAACATGTGACATGGGGGCTATTGGGCCCAGCGATGGAAAGAATCAAACAAGAAGCACAAGCGTTACCACTACATGCAAATTCCTGGCGGATATGTATGGGAACTACAGACCAATGACAATGGTATTTAATATAGCCGCGGAATTCACAGTTGATGTGACTGAGTTCAACGCCATAAGACCATCGTTTATCAAGGAAGAAAAGTTCGGAATTACCGACACATATGTAAAAGTCAAGCTCCAAAATTTAACAGGTGAGGCTATTGAAATCCATCCGTTTGTTTATGTTTAACGATTTGTATACGTATTGTCCTATATTGTAGACGTAATTGGTCACGTGCCTTAAGTAAATAATTAGCGAATGGAAACACGGATTCCTCTCCTTATGATGTTTCTCTAGTTTAAACATTCTATATACTTTATGTATTATAATAATTATTCTGATATTGAATTGTCAATAATAACATATATCTTCTTAGACAAAAATAAAATTGTTGTTAAGGCTTGTATCTAGAAAACTCGACACGAATACTTTTAGACGGCACACGTGTCAATTTATATTTACCATCAGTACATAGCGACACAGGATCGATAAATGTCAATGACACAGCATATAATCTACAAAATGGAGAGGCGTAAGTATATATTGTTGCACTTACGTAACATTTAAATGTACATTCGCATTTAAGCAAAATAAGATAATAGTAAATAGTAAATAATAGAAAATAAGGTTCGGTAGAAAAATAAGGTTCGGTCATATGTGTTATTACAATTTTAATTTAAATTATAAAGTTATTTTAAATTAAAGGCTCGATAGTTGTCGTTGTTTATTAGAATGTCTACGTGCTCTACTGATGTTACAATACAAACTTTTGCAGCCTATGTTTGGAGTTTGAAGCAAAAGGTGGTGGTTATTTAATAAGCAGTGACACACGAAGCTCAGCAAGTACACACTCTGAAACAGTGCCGTACACCAAGGTCACAAAACAAAGGATTATCTGTTACCGATATGATGACGTTCCACATGTACATTGCTTAGACCTTCGATCTTGCAATTACGAACCTTTAAAGATTCAAAATCGAGTCACGAGGTCTAGCATTGTAATCGTTAATTTCATTGATTGGACTGATCCGATTTCAAGCAAAGGAAATAATACAACAGCATCGACGATCGAAAGCTACGAAATAACAGTGCATGGTGTATATGCGTCCAATCAAAGTTTAAAGGCAAACAATACGGACAGCTTCTTTCATAAAACGGTATCTGCTAATGTAACAACTATTAAATTTAATCTTACGTCAGATTTGCAAACGCTCTATAGTGTTTATCTCAATGTACATGATCGAGCAGGGAACGCAATGAAAGCCCGCCGCTTTGTGCTGTGCGATAATACAAGCTTTATTAGAAAATCAAATGAGAGTCTGATGTACTGCAAAACAGCCAATCCTGAAACCGGGTCTAAGTGGCAAAACACAACTTATGTTTGCATTACCTGGAGACATTATTATACTAATGAAGTACATTTGCGAAACAACATTTTAAATGCCATTGAATCCGATCCAAGATTTAATATCATGGGTGTATATGAACAAACCAATGGGTCATTACCTGTGTGTGGAACCAAAAACGTAAATGGGATAGTTGGCTTTTTCGTGTTTCGAAGTGTAGGTGGTGGTAACACAAGTTCTCGTTCAAAACTTCACTCAACAACAGTTTTGTGAAACAGTTAATCTAACTGATGGACACGAAACCGTTTGGAGGATTCAGGCAGTTGATGTTGCTGGCAACAAACTAACTGATGAGCGGTCTTTGATTTTCGATGCATTTCCACCAACGGTGTCTAACGTAATACTTGTTTACAAGCAGTATAAAGTTGAGCATATACAACGATTCAGCGATTTAAGAAAACTGGCACTCAGTGTTACAGCTACAGATGAGCACAGTGGTGTATACGCAATTAATGTTGGTGTTACAGATGGAGCTTCTTACAGAAATATCGTGCCGTGGATAAGCAACAAGGTTGGTGTACGTACACTTGATAATAAATTAAACGACGCAGGCGAAAAAGGTTTCATCCAATACATCTTATATTACCGATTTGAACGTTTTAATCTATTGATGATAGTGGTGGTTTTATTATATAAGACTCATAAAATGAGTTTTAAATATTGAATATTATTGAATATTATCAATACACAACTTTTTTTATAGGTTGAATGTTCTGCAACTCCGCATTGCTACTGCGTGCAGTAGGTATGTGTCAAATGTCTTTCCACGTTTTGCAACTAGATGAAATAGATGGAATAAGAAACCTTTCGATCCACACGGGAGAAGACATGTGTAGTGGTCAGTGCTAACTACATGTGACAGTGGTGAATTTGGCAGGCTTCTCAACCGTTCAGATATATCATCTTAAAATTGATATAACAGCACCAGAAACACAAAACGCTGAAATGGGTAATTATTTATTAATAAAGATACAATACTAATATAAGAACCAGAAAAAGGAAGCGCTCAAATAGGTAATTATTCATTAACATAAATACAAATGTGATATAAGCATTTCATATATGCTTAAAGATGTTATAATGATATTACTTTTATTATAATGGCCAATGTTATGCTACTGGCGCTCCCATATTGTACATGGTCAAGTATCGACAACTTTCACTCTAAAATATGATATTTTTAACTTTAAGCAATTGATGTGGTTAATGTTGTGTTTTGAATTTTTCTTGACCTCTTTTGCTTTACTTTTTTTGGAAGACATTATCACGGGAAACAGTTCATCAAATTCGTCTGCTGCACGATTGGAATGGTCAGGTTTCAAAGACCAAGAAAGTGGCATTCTTTTTTTCTATATAGTGTACCTGAATGACCTAACTACATCCACTATGTTGGACTCTAATACAACATCATACGTAGAGCTGAATGTGTCTACAAGTACTACTGAAGTATCGAGAGATTATGCAGGAACTCGTTATAAGTTGTTGCTTTCAATGGCGCCCTGACTTTTTTTACTTCTCGGTTCGAATCCTGGTCGAGGCACCAAAACAAGTATGAGTGCCATAATAGCGACACATACATACATCAAAATCGTTGGATAGTTCTTTGCTCTTTATTCAGTTGTTAACATAACGTTTCCAAGTCAATATAATTCTGTAAATTAGTTGTTAATTCAATATTTGCTAGTCTATTTTATTCTTCAAGTAACTAACAACATTTCCAAGACATGAAAAGATCCGTCCAAATCCATCTAGATAAGACCGCACCCTACCCCAGCAGGGGTTGGGGTCTGAAATTAAACCTCGAGCGTTTTCCCTATGTGTTTAATTCTGATTATCCCTTGTGTTCAAAAAGCATTTCTTATATACATAGATCGTAACATAAACATGTCAACTTGATTGATCAGACTACCTCGTTGAACTTGCGTATATTGGTGTATTTACCACCTTTCAAGTGCATATGCACGTCAACAAACACCCATTTATCATGTTATCTGGTCACGACCTATAATTAAAACGGACTGTAGCCAGTTGAAAGCGTGTATCTGCTTGTCAACAAACAATTAGTTCCCACCAATACTGACGTAGCCACAGGTATTGCAATAGTGTAAACAAGAAAAATGCATCAATTATGCGGCATTCCATATTGAAGCCAAGTAAACGATGTTTTAAGCAATCAGTACAAGCCAAAATTAAAGCAATTTTAATTGTGAGATCTGGTAATCAGTCGCTGTTACATCTAATCCACATCGGTTTTTCTTGACCAACGTCTGTATTGTGAGAGCGATATATTTATGGGAGATTTTATCTGCCAAGGTTAACCCGATGAGATCTCCTCCTTATTATCGAATTTTTTTGAAATAGCCCTAATTCAATATTTTCTGGAAGATATTTATCTTGTAGCAATATTTTATAAGTACGATTGTAACCCAGCCGGAAAAATCCACAACCACCATCGGGATCGAACCTGAGACCTCACGGTTCCAAATCAGGCAGTCACTCTACTGCGTCGCAATAAAAGCTAGATCCTATAGCAAGGCAGTATAAGTTCTCCTTATACCGAATCCTGCTGTACAATCATTAGGAAAATGTATATTGCGTCAAGTACTTTCCCCCGTTGTGATTTTGTGGGATTCGAAATCAGGGCCATAAAGACCATATACTTTAATAAATACTCAATACAGTGCTTCGGTCCTGATATCGCTAGTGCGCATGCGTATAGAGGTTTATCATGTACATTTCAATCATAAGGTTTTAACTACCACTTCTGATTTTTCTATCCCCGCTAAGTGTCTCAAGAGACTACATTTTATAATTATAAAAATGGCCCGTGCTCTGTGAAAAAGGGGTTAATGCATGTGCGTAAAGTATCGTCTCAGATAAGCCTGTGCAGTTTGCACAGGCATATCAGGAAAGAAACCTTTTTGCCTAAACTTGATGTTTGCTAAAAAGAGACTTTCTGTAAACGAAAAATACCATAAGAGCGGAAAGAGTCGTCCATTATGACTGCTTTTTGCGGACTGCACGACACTTTACGCACATGCACCAAACCCATTTTTCACAGAGCACGGCCCAAATAAATATTTTATTGAGAGTTTATACAATCGAGACACTTGTGTTAAACGATCATTTAGTAAATACTTATTCTATTATTATCTTATTATAGAGGAAACCAACTTATAAATCGTCGACATGCACTATAATACCGTTATCGAATTCCGTTTATAACCGATTCTATTAAGATGCGGAGTGTTCAATATTACTTTTATGAACATACGAAATAAACCAAAGATTTTGCGGTAAGTGTTTCATATTATATACATTCAATTTGCAAACATTTGTATTTAGAATTATCAATATTCTTTGCTAGCTTGATTTCATGATGCACATTGCACAATTATTTCTTTCATTGTTTTTATGTTTAAATTTTGTTACTCAAGCTTTCGTCGAACTTTCGTACATGAAGCCCGACAAAAATACGTGTAAAACATCACGTATGTATGT